>NC_056737.1:1383834464-1383959464 GCF_019279795.1 Protopterus annectens
TTTTTGGCTGTCATGTCCCTTTTCTACTGACACCCGCTCTTACCCATAGACCCATTACTCTCTTTACTGATGAGTGATGATATTCCGCCTAATGCTTTGCAACCAAACGCCATCCTCTCCAGGGAAATCTCAACCTTATTGGTATCCCATGTGGTAAGACAACCTCCCTGCTATTCATTAGGTAAAGAATTGTGGGGAACCTTATTGCCACTTTAGGTCAAGGATTTTTAAGAATGAATGGGAGGGACAACCTTAACAATGATGAATTGTGCATGTAATACCTAGAGCATCATTATGACTAATGATGCAGCCATTCAAGATTTTGCCACTGCACTCAATCTTTACCACTGCAAAGGCAGCTGGGAAATTTCACCAGTCTCCACCAGGAAGCAGCCAGTTGCAAGCACCGCTTTTAACCCTCTCCCTGGATGCCTCTCCTATGCTTCAAATATCCTAATGAGTAATGACATCACCTTCTTTACTAAGGTAGAGTTAAACGAGAAAGGAGAGATGCCAGGACCATCCACTGTACTTGATGAGGTTGTTGAACTGCCTTTTCATCCCAATGAATATTCTAATCAAGAAAAAAGTTCAAAAAACTTCACAAAAGGACAAGGAAGGAGTTGTTCCATGAATGAAAAGGTGAGAGGACATTGACTTTTTTTCCAGTACTGTACCCATGAGTTCACACATGAAAGTTATTAATTTATCCAGTTTTGTTTTAAAACCTCTGCATTTAAGATTGTTAAAATTAAGTTCAAATTTTGTACATAGCCACAAGGCTAACATCACTAAAACTGTGTTAGAGCTGAAATTTTTCACACATAAGTTGAATTTGAAGTATTTGCATAACGAGGTAAATATATCAGATATAAAACCTACTACCTTACCCTGTTATAAACCACACTATTAAAATGTTTGAGAAAATTTGTGAGAAAGACATCTTTGAGGTGCTATCCAAGAAAAGTAGTAATAAGTATTTTAATTTGTCCCAGGAAGAAAGGATAGCTTTACAAGAATTGAGGAATCAAACCCATTTATGGTTTATGAAGGCTGAAAAGGGGAGTGGTCTAGTGATAATGGATGATAGTTTGTATAAAACAGCCATACATGAGATGTTAAGCAATACCAATGAATATTAAGAAGACATTATAGATGTTATACATAAAAGTTACAAAATGATCAATTTTATCCTATATAAACTATTGATTAATGGCAATGGTAGTTATGCTCACCTTTTACAATTCAACCAACTTATTATTGCCCATAAAGTCCTTCATCAACCCAATAACACCCCAATTCTCTCCACACTCATAACACCATATTCTAACCTAAAAAAGAAATTCGGCTCTACCTAATAAAATGCAGATGCAAAGCATCTTTCTCTTACCAACTCTTTGCAGAGGAGACTCTCCTCTTTTCTAACTCTCTTGTTGGGAAATATATGGAACCACTTACCCTACTGACCTTACAGCTATTACATCTCTCCACTCCCTATCTCAAATAGCCCAACCCAACATTTCCTCTCCAACCACTGGTTATGTTCTTGTAATAACCCTGACTAATCTCCCTCTCTTGCTTTTCCTAAATACTACCCTGTTTTCCCTTCATACTTTCAATTTAAAACCTATTTCTTAGAACTGCTTTACTCTGCTGTCTCCATTTTACCTCTTTCCCAAGCTCACAACCAAAGGCCTGCCTACCTAACTATCCTTATGGAAGTCTTGTCTTTATCCACTGGAAGGATGTTCTCTGCTATCCTTAATTTCCCTACCTCCTCTCTAGTATTTTTCCTTCTTTACCATCATTTTGAATTATAATTCAGTCCCATTATGCTATGTACTCAATCTCTTATTTTTCCTCAGATGTATTGTAGATACATTATTGTACTGTAGATCTAACAAAGCTTGGTGATATTGATATGCTTTGGCATTCTTGGAGCTTTTCTCCTCGGGCCTCCACTGAAAAAGGACATGTATCCAGTTGGACTAGCCCGGTCAACAAATGTAAAATAAATAAATAAAAATGCTATTTATGAATCTCTAACTATAGAGAATCCCAAAATAGGACTTTTACTTGGGATTCCAAAAATCCACAAATGTTTAACAAAAACAACTGTTTGACCTATTGTGTCAGCTCAGAACAACATCAATGAAGGAATAACATTATTTTTAGATACTATTTTTAATCTGTTAATACAGAAATTACCATCTTATTTAAGAGATTTTTGGGACAGCTTGGAAAAAATTAAGGCAGTTTAATTTGGAATATGATTATTGTCCCTGCTTATCTGTATTTCACAAGATAAGGGTATTATTGGAAGTCTAAGGTTGTTTTTAACTAAGAATACCACATTTTCCAATGATAACATTTTCTCTTACTGTGTTTATTAATGGAAATAGTACTAGATAACAATTTCTTCCTGTTTGATAAAAATATTTCAAACAAGTTAAAGTGGTAGTGATGGAAGTCACTGGCTGCCCCATCCCTTGGAGAGACTCAGAAGATGACGGTGGTACAATGTCAAATTTACTAGCCAAATTTTTAATAGAATTGTTTTGTATAAATGGTTTGTGAGGACCTTTTCTTAGTTATAGACATCACCCATGAAGAATGATGAATGAGTATATAGAGCAGTTAAATGGAATTTCTGTCTACTTTAAGTTCACATTAGGCAAACTTGGATTATTTGTTCATTTTTTGGATGTGATGTTAGAATGTTACCTAATGAATAAGAAAATCAACAGCAGAATTTATAGAAAATAAATGTTTTCAGGCAGTTACTTGCACTTTAGAAGTGGTCACCCTAAATTCATGAAGAAAAATATTTCAAGGGGACAATTCATTCGAGCCTCTGGATGACAACCTCTGATACAGAATTCCATACAGAAATAGGGAACATTATATTCATATTTACAGAAAGAGGTTATAGTACTGACTTTTTGTTTACAGTAACTGCAGAAGTGAATAGTAAAATGGCTGATGTGTTTAACCCTATGTTACAGGGAAATAATGACATTACTATTAACAATTAGAATTGTGAAAAAAAATCATTGAGGGTCATATTCTAATAAGGGCCATTCAATAGGAATTGGAGAGTTTTGAAAGGAAATTCAGATGTGTTTAAAATAATTGGTAAGGAACCGGCATTTGTTTACAAAAGAAGTATTATTTTAAAAGGCATATTAGAAAATGATCAAATAGATGTTAGTTTGTCTTGTACAGTTAAAAATAAGGGAATCTACACCTGAATAACCTGCAAAGTTTGCCAGTGCATTTATGTGAGTCCATTTGTTTACATAGAACATTTAAATTATACTATTCATATTATAGGAAGCATACCTCTGAAGTCTGCCTCATTATGAGGAACGTACCTCATTTGGGGTCTTAAAAAGTTCATGTCCCTCGAAGTTCCTCAAAGTTCCACATTGAAAGAGTTTGTCACACATTCAGTGTTAGGAATTTTTTTAAGTGAAATCCATGGTAAATAGAAATTAATCATATTAATTCATTAAAGGATCTTCTTATAAGTAAAACCAGCATATTTTAACCATCCTATGACCTTCCTAGCTGAAGTTGTTAGTAAGCCATCAGTATGTGTTCCACAGTTTGCCCATTTGTTCCACATTATGAAGGTGAGTGTTCCTCATTTTGGAGATGGAAGGTTGAGAGCTGTGATAGGAAGACACACATGTAAGTCACAGAAATTGTGTACCTAGGGATGGGTTCTGGTTGCCAGGCATACTGCATAGGAATGATCACTTGTAACTTAGAAAAAAGGATCAAAGAACATTTATACTCTGTCAACGTTAAGGACATCAATAATGCTTTGTATAACCACACAATTTCTTGTAAGCGATATAAAACATTTTTATTCTCTGTAATATATGTTCCCTGTGACATGAGGTGTGGAATTTATAAAAACAGATGGAAAGGCACTGGAATTAAATGGCAAGTCAGATTAAGTGCAGATAAGTTTCTTGGATTAAATGAAACCATAAATATTAAGTGTTTTCTATTAGACAAAAGATTACAAGCTAAATAATAGGAGATATGATTTTTTCACGAAAACCAAAAGGCTTTAACTTTTAATTAGATAAGTAGTTATTTTAGTGGTGTATGTTTAACAATACTTCTAATGATGATTTTTATTGGTGTTTCATACTGCTTCTTTAAATTTTAGATTTTAAGATTCAGTAATCTAATCTAATTATTTTATTATTGTTAATTGAAATTGTAATGTGATTGGTTGCTGTTACTTTTTAAACTTGCTGTTTTTACTATAAGTATCTGTTTTCTGAAGAAGTCATTTCAGAGGAAAGTGTAATAAAAATGTTTTAATGCTAAACATGGTGCTTTTTCATCCACTGTACCCATCTAGCCTTTATGGTTTTGTTTCAACCTCTCTCGGGATGCCTGTGTCAATGAAATCTGTTCATTGTCACACTTTCTGCCCCCAGCTCCCTCCAGTTCTCTAAGTCACTAATCCAACACATGCGTCATCTGTGTCACAGTATGAGTACCACAGTATTTGAAAGACAATCTCTTGAATTATATTTCCCTGCACACAACAAAAATAGTATCTGTACACAGAGGCTTAGCTAGCTCACCTAGCAGCTGCAGCCTGTCAAGCACAGATTAGTGCCCTACCTCTTCAGCACTACTGTCAGCTAATTGCAAAAGCAGCGAATATGTGGATGACAGATACATAATGCCCAGAGTGACTCATTTATGCCCATGATTCCTCAAGTGTAAGGAGCATCATTGTAACTACCTGGCAACAAATGAAAACAAATTTATTTCCTTTTACTATAACTAAATGGATACAGTGCAGTCAGATACACTCCTGGTACCCTGTATGTCACATGTTCATATGGCAACATATGCAGGATGATGAGTCATCTACCTTATTGTCTGTATTAACCATGAAAGTTGCATAGTTAGAACAGTGGAACAAGAAATGCAAACAGACAATTGATTTCCTTGGGCAAAGATAAAACAAATAAATGATGACAAACCTCTTTGAAACAGTGTTTGAAAGAAATGTTATGTACATATTTGGAATAGCATCTGAATGAGCAGGAGAAGTCAGGTGTGTGAAATATATAAAGCAATTCTTAGGAGTCTGTTTCTGGAAGAAGTGAATGATTAATCCCAGTACTCTGCAGTGTATACTGTTATGATAAGTGTAATTTGCTGCCATAAGCAGTGATAAGTCATGTGCCCTCTATTGCCATGTGTGCATATATATATGTTAATGTACAAAACAACTGCTATAAACATGTTGTTGAGGAAACTGGAAATATCAACATCAATTCTGTAGAACGCTGTTTGTGAAGAACTACACACAGACATATTCCATAGTTGTTATCAATTATAGCCTTAGGGTTTTTGATGAATTCATAAACTTTTGTTTCCTTTTTATCAGATTTTATTATACTAGTTTTTATACCTTCAAAATTTAACCCATATAACAGATCGCTTTTTAATCTCTTTACATGATTATAGCATGTTGTCTTATTGTATATTATAGACTACTTTTCATTCGCAAACTAAGAAGTCTCAGGGATCTTGTCTACAACATATTCTGCAATAAATACACTTAGTTACACAGAATGAGCTAAGCACTAAATACACATGTACCAACAGTCACACACTCAAGAATGGAAAGGTTACATGTTTTTCTATCAGCAAAAGCTTGTTTTGAATATTATTTATTTCAAAGTATACAGCAACAGAACTCCAGTCTATTTTGTAAGTAATAATTCTGTAACTGCTTTCCTGCAATATGAAGAAAAATGTAGATTGTGTGTCCACTTGTGGAATGCCATGTCTGCTTCCATAAATTAACAAGAAAATAAATTTCTAAATAGATGGTATAGAGCACTTAGCCAGATAAACCCTGGCAAGACATACAAGACGTACAAAACCAATTAAACGTTCCTGCATGAATGTATCGCAAGGAATGTAAATTACCCATGAAAATTTAAATATTGTAAGCACATATGCTCAAAATAAAATGACACACAGATTTTGTAAAGTGCAACTTGTCAGCAAAAATTCACTCACAGACAAGACAGAATGTTCAGGAGATTGCAAACACCCTGGCCAATTTATATGCTAAGCCATTCAGTTCACAGAAACTGAGGAGTAAAACAAAAGGTATCTAAACTTTAATTTGCTTCTACTAATTACTACTGCCAAGTTATTTGAAACTGTTTTAAATTTAGAAGGAAAACTACAAAAATGCTCTTGACTTTATCCTTTTTAAAGTTTGTCATGCCTAATTGTCTTTTTGTATCAATAAAACATAAACAACAAATCTATGAAGATATATTTGAATGTATATCTACATCTATCTATTCATCTATCTATATATATTCATACATCTCTATATATTTATATATATACATATATATATATATATATATATATATATATATATATATATATATATAAACACCCATATATACATTATCAAAGATGCATGACACACACATATATACAATATAATCTGTGAGACAGAAGCAATTAAAGCAATGCATAATCTTCATTAATGAATATCAGAACTGTATGACCATGATTAATGAACCCATCTGCCAAACAGCACATGTCAGCCAAATATCATTCCTGGCAAATAAGAAAGCATTTCTTTGAACCACTATTAAGAGTCAAAGTGGCGTTGAATACTATGTCAAGTGCATTACATCAAAGTGCTCTGTTCTGCACTTGAGAACTAGGCTATACAAACATATGATCTAATAAGTGATGAAATACTAATGGCCATGCATCATACAGCTCATTTTATTGCATGATATTATTCCTTCCATTTATAAACCTGGCACAATGAAGAACTTGGTACTAGTAGTGCACATTTCTACATTACTTTGCCATGCAAGTGTGCAACACCCTGCTTTTAAACTGAAATTACCGTTTTGGGTATATTCAGTACAAGTCAACTTAATCATACTTTGCAGATTAAAAGGCAACTATGATTTTTTACTTTTATTCATATCTTCATTAGTATGCATATTCCTGCAAAAAACAGGATCAGTTAAATGTGTGGTATTTATAAACATTGTGTGCCATGGAGTCAGTGTGATACACACCAGAATAGCATACCTACATGATTCTTAGAGAAAATCACATAATGGATAAAACATTGGATGCAATCTTACCACATTGTGTAGTCAAAGTACTCTGTATACAGAGTACACATGGAATTGACCCCCCCCCCCCCATGAGGCTTGTGTGATTCACAAACTGCACTCAGCCTCCTCACTGCCAGGATATCTAGTATGTCACTGTGTACTGTGGTAACCTGTGCACCATTTCAAGAAACTGACAGGGGTCTGCATGCTCCTCTTCATTACCATGTTCCCTGTCTTTGGGTCATAGCAGTAAGTGGATGCATACTGAAAATAGTGCATCAATAAATCTGTCCACAAGGTTTATGAATAGCCTGGGAAGTCAGTAGTCATTCATTTTAACGTCTGGAAGCATTTCCTTTATTATTTTATCTTTGTCATTCCAAATAGGTTCATACATTCATAGGTACTTAGTAAGGTACTGACCCAACAGGAGTCTAGTCATATATTCCCATTTATATTTTAAGTACAAATTATCCAGAGATGAGTAAAACATTTTCATATTATCCCTTTCCATTGGGGGGGAAGGGTTTCTTAATTGCAGAATTGGGGGAATTTGGGCCCTGTTTGCCCCCAAACCAAAAAAATTTTTTTTTCCAGGGTTACATTTGAATAGTTTTAAAGAAAAAAAGTAAAAAATTTTTTTTAATTGCACATTAGTGGAGTTAATCTTTTTCTGTTTGTAAGGGTGCCACATGCTTCCCTTTCACAGCTGCATTTTTAGCTTAGCCTACTTATTTTCATTTTGATCCAGGGTTTATATTTCCCCGGTTATGTTTAATGCTTGATGAGTTATGGCGGATACTATTTGCTAACAGAAGGGAATAAGAGAAAGTGGAATGTGTGTGTGTGTGTGTGTGTGTGTGCTGGGGGCTGCTTACAAGCCAAAGCAGAGTGCTCTCAGGAAAATGAATATTGGCTCAAACAGGTAGACACATACTCAAAGTTAACAGTAGCTGTTTGCAGACAGTTCAGACCCAGACTGCGCTTTTCCATTTGTGCCTTTGTCCCACTTCTATGTATGGCTTTGTCCTAATTTCTTGCGCTGAGGTTCATAGGTGTTTCAGGATCAATTTATCCTTGCTTTTGAACCAGATTTCTCTGCTTGGTTAGTACACTGCTATAAAATGTAAAAATCTAAATCATTGTAGAAGTAAAGCAGTGTGTGTGTGTGTGCGTGTGTCTGCGTGTTATGTATGCACTACCATAATTTTTTTTAAATATTGACTCAAAAAAGCATGTGGGTGCTGTCATGCAAGTCTAAAATATTTCAAGTTTATAGTGCATCATTTGTTAGCTATTTAAACAGGAAGGGAAAATAAGTGGCAGACTGCTTTGCAAAGCAAGGATTATTGCCAGTGCTATGTAGCTTGGTTTTAAATTTGACAGGAGTAGTGCAACAAAAAAAGTCTCCCAGTGTAAGGAGGAAAAGGCTGACAAGCAAACAGTACATTACTCTGGTCACCTGCTGTGACGAGCTGTCAATCACATGCAGATAATGGGTCAAATTACCCTTGGCTCTTTGACAGCTAGGAAGGTAGGTGTGAAGTGGGAGGGAGATTCCTTGAAGAACTAGATTTCAGCCTTCACAAAGAAAGCAATTTAGCATTTCTAAGATGAAAGGGCTAGAAAATGCACCTTTCAGTTCTGTTCTGTAGCATTGCACTGCTTGTGTTTTAGTGGTCATTGAAAAGGATAACATTTTAACCAAAAGTAGGGATTTTAAGACTGCAGTGAATGCCTGTTAAGTCAATGAAGTGACAGCAGCTTAAGGCAAAACGTGGCAGATCTGATGCAATTTTTTGGAGACTAAGTATCCCAGAATGCATTATTTGAGGCAGTGTAAACAGTCTGAATTTTTTCAATATGCCAGACCCCATGTGGTCAGAGTCAGAAATTGCATCTAAAAATATCTAAAAAGCTCAAAATAGTCTCAGAGTGCTATTAAAATGTAGGAAACATCAAACCATGATGAAATTAATATGTTTTTTGAGTCTGAGGGCGCGGTTGTCCTTTAACTTTTAATTAGATAAGTAGTTATTTTAGTGGTGTATGTTTAACAATACTTCTAATGATGATTTTTATTGGTGTTTCATACTGCTTCTTTAAATTTTAGATTTTAAGATTCAGTAATCTAATCTAATTATTTTATTATTGTTAATTGAAATTGTAATGTGATTGGTTGCTGTTACTTTTTAAACTTGCTGTTTTTACTATAAGTATCTGTTTTCTGAAGAAGTCATTTCAGAGGAAAGTGTAATAAAAATGTTTTAATGCTAAACATGGTGCTTTTTCATCCACTGTACCCATCTAGCCTTTATGGTTTTGTTTCAACCTCTCTCGGGATGCCTGTGTCAATGAAATCTGTTCATTGTCACACTTTCTGCCCCCAGCTCCTCCAGTTTCTAAGTCACTAATCCAACACATGTCATCTGTGTCACAGTATGAGTACCACAGTATTTGAAAGACAATCTTGAACATATTTCCCCACACAACAAAATAGTATCTGTACACAGAGGCTTAGCTAGCTCACCTAGCAGCGTGTGCCTGTCACACAGATTAGTGCCCTACCTCTTCAGCACTACTGTCAGCTAATTGCAAAAGCAGGAATATGTGGATGACAGATACATAATGCCCAGAGTGACTCATTTATGCCCATGATTCCTCATGTAAGGAGCATCATTGTAACTACCTGGCAACAAATGAAAAAACAAATTTACTTTACTATAACTAAATGGATACAGTGCAGTCAGATACACTCCTGGTACCCTGTATGTCACATGTTCATATGGCAACATGCGTGTGATGAGTCATCTACCTTATTGTCTGTATTAACCATGAAAGTTGCATAGTTAAACAGTGGAACAAGAAATGCAAACAGACAATTGATTTCCTTGGGCAAAGATAAAACAAATAAATGATGACAAACCTTTGAAACAGTGTTTGAAAGAAATGCATGTACATATTTGAATATGTCTGAATGAGCAGGAGAAGTCAGGTGTGTGAAATATATAAAGCAATTCTTAGGAGTCTGTTTCTGGAAGAAGTGAATGATTAATCCCAGTACCTGCAGTGCATACTGTTATGATAAAGTGCACTTGCTGCCATAAGCAGTGATAAGTCATGTGCCCCATTGCCATGTGCATATATATATGTTAATGTACAAAACAACTGCTATAAACATGTTGTTGAGGAAACTGGAAATATCAACATCAATTCTGTAGAACGCTAGTGTTTGTGAAGAACTACACACAGTGACATATTCCATAGCTGTTATCAAATTATAGCCTTAGGGTTTTTGATGAATTCATAAACCTTTTGTTTCCTTATCAGATTTTATTATACTAGTTTTATACCTTCAGCAATGCCAGATCCATATAACAGATCAAGCTAATCTCTTTACATGATTATAGCATGTTGTCTTATTGTATATTATAGACTACTTTTCATTCGCAAACTACAGTCTCCAGGGATCTTGTCTACAATATATTCTAATAAATACACTTAGTTGTTACACAGAATGAGCTAATTAAATACAACATATTGCAACAACAGTCACACACTCAAGAATGGAAAGGTTACATGTTTTTTCTATCAGCAAAAGCTTGTTTTATTTATTATTTATTTCAAAGTATACAGCAACAGAACTCCAGTTCATTTTTGTAAGTAATAATCTCAGAACTGCTTTCCTAACACAGTGAAGAAAAATACGTAGATTGTGTGTCCACTTGTGGAATGCTCAAGTGTCTGCTTCATAAATTAACAAGAAAATAAATTTCTCTAAATAGATGCATAGAGCACTTAGCCAGATAAACCCTGGCAAGACATACAAGACGTACAAAACCAATTAAACGTTCCTGCATGAATGTATCGTGCAAGGAATGTAAATTACCCATGAAAAATTTAAATATTGTAGCACATATGCTCAAAAATGTGCAATGACACACAGATTTTAAAAAGTGCAACTTGTCAGCAAAAAAATTTCACTAGACAAGACAGAATGTTTCAGGGAGATTTGTAAACACTCCTGTACAATTTATATGCTAAGCCATTCAGTTCACAGAAACTGAGGAGTAAAACAAAAGGTATCTAAACTTTAATTTGCTTTACTAATTACTACTGTCAGTTATTTGAAACTGTTTAAATTAGAAGGAAAACTACAAAAAATGTTTCCTGACTTTATCCTTTTAAAGTTTGTCATGCCTAATTGTCTTTTGTATCACGAAAACATAAAACAAATCTATGTGTGAAGATATATTTGAATGTATATCTACATCTATCTATCTATCTATCTATATATATCTATATCTCTCTCTCTATATATTTATATATATATATATATATATATATATATATATATATATATATATATATATATATAAACACCCATATATACATACGCATGCATGCGCACACACACATATATACAATATATCTGTGAGACAGAAGCAATAAAGCAATGCATAATCTTCATTACCGAATATCAGAACTGCATGACCATGATTAATGAACCTATCTACAAACAGCATTATGTTGCCTTAAATATTATTCTTGGCAAATAAGAAAGCATTTCTTTGAACCACTATTAAGAGTCAAAGTGGCGTGAATACCTTATGTCAAGTGCATTACATCAGTGCTTCTGTTCTGCACTTGAGAACTAGGGCTATACAAACATATGATCTAATAAGTGATGAAATACTAATGGCCATGCATCACAGCTCATTTTGGCTGTAGCTGATATTATTCCTTCTATTTATAAACCTGGCACAATGAAGAACTTGGTACTAGTAGTGCACATTTCTACATACTTTGCCATGCAAGTGTGCAACAATTCTGCTTTAAACTGAAATTAATGTTTTGGGCATATTCAGTACAAGTCAACTAATCATACCTTTGCAGATTAAAAGGCAACTATGATTTTTTACTTTTATCTGGGAGATATCTCTTCATTAGTATGCATATTCCTGCAAAAAACAGGATCAGTTAAATGTGTGGTATTTATAAACATTGTGTGCCATGGAGTCAGTGTGATACACACCAGAATAGCATACCTACATGATTCTTAGAGAAAATCACATAATGGATAAAACATTGGATGCAATCTTACCACATTGTGTAGTCAAAGTACTCTGTATACAGAGTACACATGGAATTGACCCCCCCCCCCCATGAGGCTTGTGTGATTCACAAACTGCACTCAGCCTCCTCACTGCCAGGATATCTAGTATGTCACTGTGTACTGTGGTAACCTGTGCACCATTTCAAGAAACTGACAGGGGTCTGCATGCTCCTCTTCATTACCATGTTCCCTGTCTTTGGGTCATAGCAGTAAGTGGATGCATACTGAAAATAGTGCATCAATAAATCTGTCCACAAGGTTTATGAATAGCCTGGGAAGTCAGTAGTCATTCATTTTAACGTCTGGAAGCATTTCCTTTATTATTTTATCTTTGTCATTCCAAATAGGTTCATACATTCATAGGTACTTAGTAAGGTACTGACCCAACAGGAGTCTAGTCATATATTCCCATTTATATTTTAAGTACAAATTATCCAGAGATGAGTAAAACATTTTCATATTATCCCTTTCCATTGGGGCAAGGGTGCTAATGCAGAATTGAATTTGCTGTTGCCCATCCACTTGTCAGATTACATTTGAATAGTGAAAGAGAAGTACTTTGCTTTATGTTGTGAGGAAAACAATTCCAAAGATGTGGCATTCTCTGAGATACATATCTATCCATCCAACATGTTCTATGTATGCTCAAAGGAGACTTAGATGTTTTGAGTGGGTGTTTGCAACCTACTGGACTTGTGAATGTGCAGTAGGTTTGACAGGACAGTGCATTATGAGGCTTTGTACATCAGACAGAAATCATCAGTAGCCTGGATTGTACTGAGAAGAGGGGCAAAGCTTTGAAGCAGTCTACATATTTTTTATGATTCAGTCCTTTGATTTTTTTTGGTAAGAAAAAACTGTGGGCATTTGAGCTGCATCAAATGTTTGAACAGATACAGACCAAAGGGGGTATTATACTCAGTTATGGTTTGATGAGTGCAGAATATACTAGAGCAATTACATCTCAGTATCTAAATTACCTGTGCAACAAAAAAGCAACAGCAGTGGCTATGTGGTGATCGAACGGCAGTTTGTTGTGTACTGAGGTTCCCAGCTCCCAAACTGCTTGATCACTTTTCAGCAGTCTGTTGTCAATGTGATAGTTATAAGGGACATCTTACTTGCTGCTTGATAGTGTTATACATATCTTAGCATTCAATCAGAGTTTGTAGGTTGCTTAAGTTCTTATATATTAATTGCATACAGGTGAGTCTGTCGGTCTTATCAATTTATAATTTCACAGGTCCACTGGCACCCCACCTTAGTGAAAGGGGATTCCAGTTGCTGTCTTCTACTTGTCCGCTACAAAGCCAGTTTGGAGACTGATGTTGAATAGCATCTGTAGGGGGTCTGATAAATCCTATTTTGGGCTGACTAATAAGCTGTCCAGAGTGTTATCTGGCTCCACAGAAGTAATATTCTTGGCCTTGGGTAGTGCCTTAAGAAACTGTTCATAAGAGATATGAGGGTAGTTTGTAGATGCAGGTATGAGATCTGGGAATCTTATAGTGTCAAAGAGTGAGACTTTTAATTGCTACACAGAGTGAGCTAATTACCCATCTCTGTAACTAGCTTGATTGAAGTGGACATCCTGAAAAATATGGCAATTGTATCTTGTTTACTGACAACCACCTACTACTTAAACAAACTGACACAGTGTGTGAGAGACACAGTTATTTAATGCTGTTGGAGAGAAAACTGTCACCTGAAGATACTTCAAATAACAAGCAAGTTGTCAGCACCACACTGAATCTGTCACATTCAGATAAGACCATACCCATAGACCTACATACACTCAAGATCATTAAAGTTATCTGCCTAAACCATAAAGCCTCTGCACTCATCAGGCCATAATCAAGTATAATGTTCCCTTTGGTATGTACCTATCCACTGGTAGATTGGCTATGTCCTCTGGGTCTGAGCATGTGTTATAATTTACTATTTGCTATGCACAGTGCTGGGCGTTGTTTCTTATATAGTTAAAGAAGGCCTAGTTCTGTACCTGAGTGGTTGTTTTTACCTCTTACTCTTTGTTGATTTGACTAGGGTTTGAAGTTCCATGTTACATTTAGTAAGAGTTTTTTTTTTTTTTTTTTTTTGCATCTTAAGAATTGCATTTATTTTATATGCAGAATTTTTTTTTTTTTACTTTTATTATAGAGCATATTTACATTTAGATTCAGCCATAGAGATTATTTTTTGAATTTGGCCTTCTATTTACTTTGGAGTGGTACAGACACATCTATGCTGCTATTCACTTGTGCATAGAATTTGGTGGCAACGAATTCTACATTGAATTTAGACAGGTCATCACTCCATGGCATAATCATTAAATACCAGTGTATTGGGGGATACTGATTTGTGGTCAGATTTGACCAGGGATGGAGTTGCAATTAATAGCTAGCAGAGCTATTCCATATTGGTGAGATCAAAGTAAAGGATGTTATCACCTTGTTGGTGTGAGGACTAAGTAGTCTGGAGAGCTTGTATTGATGAAGTCCAGATGTCTCTAGGCATACATGTTACAGGATGTCTATATCTCCCAGTTAATGATGGGATAGTTGATGTATCCCAGTAGAATGGAGCTTGGTTTAATGCATAGGGACTCCATACTAGTTAGGTATATAGGTTATGGGCAGGGGTGGATAAAGAGGGGGTCTTATAGTTAACCATGATGTGATAAGGGGTCTTGTTAATAGAAAGCTGGATGTGGAGGAGTTCCAGGTTGTAGATTTTTCTAACTAGTCTAGAACTTTATTTTTTTTTTACAAATACGGAGACACTGCTGCCTTTATTGTCTTCATCTAGTGTTGTAGACCTGAACCTGTAGTAGGTGTTAAAACCCTGCACTGATGGGATGCTCTCAATGGTCTTGAAAAAGGTCTCCATGATTATTCATATATCAATGATTTCCAGAGTAAGGAATGTTTGTAAGGACTAGCCATTTTTGTTAAGGCATCTAACACTGATCAGTAATATCTTTATGTTATCCAGAATCTATTTTGTTATGTTGTGGGGGGGGGGTAAGTGAGGGCCATCCCTGGGAAAGCAGTTAGAAATGTCTACCAGGTACTTCCAGGCTGATGTACTGGACCCCATTTGAATGACACTATAAGCTAAGCCAAGTGTTGAAGTCAATAATCTTTCATTTATATTGCAGCATCATGCTTGGAGTTGTAAAATGCTGCTCAAGGCTAGGTTCATACCTGCCTTGGACACATACTCCAAGAAGTACATCATGTCTGTCTTAATATAGTCCTGGAAGGTACGTCTCAAGTCATTTACACTCATGTGTACTGTGAATCTGTCATAAGTGTCCTTATGGTGCAAGGTCTTGAGTGCCTGCATTGCAATGCAAATTATAACAGTTGATGAGCAACTGATTATAACTCTCTCCTTGCCAAGCCTGATTAGCGGTGCATTGGTTTGTCACACAGTGGAGTTACTCATGACTAGAATGTTGGACTGTGCAGTGGTTTGCCTTATGGGCTTTTAAACTGAGAAACTCTTACTTTAGATGCATGTTGCAAGGTGGATGCTACCAGTTCTGCATGTTTTTGAGATTGCTTTGGGTACTTGTTTTATAGATTACATTCAGGAGGTCTTTGTGGTTTAGGTAGGTTACTTATACAAGCCTCAGCATATGTAAGTCTATGGGTATGGTCTGATGTGAATGTGATAGATTCAGTGCGGTGTTGTGTGATGCTGTTTGTTTTGCACATATGCAACAGATCCACCAGGGCTGGATCTGAGGAAGCCCTGTAAGCACTATCAAGAAATGCTGATAGTGGCCCATAAAAGCTTGTATCTGAGGCAGATACTGTCTTTGCTCCACCCAATGTATGGTTCTGAAAATGCTGATACAGAGTAAATGGAGCAGTCCTAGTGAAAAATGAAAGTCATAAAATGTACTAATTTAACCAAAATTTTAAAAAAAGCATCCACCTACCAGTTTTGAATTATAGTACTATACCTTTATTTGACTACATTTTTGTTATATAACTTTAAGTATCCACCTGGTATTTTAGACATATACCAGGCTTTCTTTTAGTTGCATGTTGGCTATACTGCACTGTTTTACACCATGAAGCATGAAAATGCAATAGCAAAGTGGGGGCTAAGACAGACGAAAGGAACAGATGACTAAGCAATCCATAAGTAAAAGCCTTTCGGTAATTCCATGAACAAATTCTGTTGCTGCTGTTGTTTACTAATCAGGATGCCACATTCATGCAAAAATGCAGTCTTGTATGTAGGTTCATAGGTAAGTGCTAGGTTAGCTGCCCTTGAGGGCCATTTTAGGCCTAACCAGTTTTCCTTTTTGTGCTCAAATTAATCTATCACACTAGGTCAGATTGGCTTTAGGTATCCCATGGTCAATAATTATATATTATCCCAAATGAGAATAACTGGGTTCATGGCACACATGCATGGGATAAAGCATTTATGAGCTGCCTTTCTCCATTAGTAGTACAGGGGACAATCTTGGAGTAAATTTTCTGTTTTCCATCCATAGATCCAAGCTGCCTTTGAATATGGATAGAGGTGAACTTTATATTTTGTGGATTTACCGACAAATACAGAAATCAGAAGTGTTATCTCCATCCATTTTGGATGAGATATGAGATTGAAACTAAATAAAGCATTAATAACATTCACATTTAATCAGCAGAAACGGCATACCATTCTTATAATTAATGTTTTTTTGACAATGTATTACACATCTATAAAAATAGCTGGAGTTGTCCAGTTTGTCCATATCTACTTTAGCAATATAAATATAATTAAAACACAATATGGTGTAAACCATCTTGAATTTGCTTTACTAGTTTTGTATGTGCATTGTTAACTCAAAGAATCTCATTTAAAAAAAAAATGAAATTGTAGAATAAACTGAACCTAAATAAAAGTGAAACTATTTTTTATCAGTGAATAACAACATGATGCTAACACATTTACCTTTGCCTGTTTCAGTAAAGAATTCTATGGCTGAAGAAACATAATAATATCAAAATAGTGTTCTAAGTTACAAACTTGACATCCTAAATACACAAAACGCAGACGTTCACTCCCACATGCTTGAATCTTGTAAACTTGACAAGCACACAAAAGAAACAATACACGTGTCTTTGCAGGGTAGGGGGGGAAGCACCCTCTTTACCCCCCACACCACCTGCTATTTATAAAATCCAACTCTAAGATCACTCTACATTGGAGAAAGGGCAAAATCTCCAATCCTCAATATTCACAGTCTCAGATACTTCAGGTTCTGGCAAAAAAAAAAAAAAAAACACTGCTCTGTTTCTTTTTGCTGATTCAAGGTTACAAGATTTGAGCATGTGGGCTCAATCTTGTGGATTTTTTTGCATTTAGGATGTCCAGTTTGTAACCTGGAATCCAAAATAAATAAGGCAAATGTATATGTTCAGTGGTGAGAGGGCCCTGGTATTTATCCTGCAAATCAAACTTATTAAACATGTTAAAAATGAATGCAAGTTGAAAAATGCTACACAACAATGTTTTGCTAGAATGTGTTGAGCTAATTTGCTTGCAGCATATTAGCTATCATGGGTTCCTCATCTGTAGCTTCATTAAATTTAACAAATGCTGGCCTGTCAGCATAGATGGCTAAGGAACTAATGATATTTCGTTGTTTCCCCAACATCTATATGTCAAACATTTAGGAAAGACCCAAGTTACTAAATAAGTAGATGAATGGAAAATAAGAACAAAGTTCTTACAGGATTGCTCTCCTCACTTACACTTACAGACAACTTTTCACTCATATATATCTAATTGTTAGATTGGTCTAATGCCAGGCAACCTAAGAGAAGCAAAATATACCAGAAAGTTCATGGAATATCACTATATGTATGAGAAGACCAGACAATAACCTGCTTCTGCTTATAACCACGTACTTGCATTCCAGATTCTAGTTACAAGAATACTAAAGAAGACACTTCTTACATACACGTGATTATTTAATCCACAAGTAAAAGCCTTTTGCCATTCTAATGCTGAACACTTTAAAAAAAAATTGGTAATGATACACATGATTCGGGAAAGAATTATAAAAGAAGTAGAAATGAAAATGCTGACAGCAAAAGGTTAAGTTTTAATTGTTGAAATGTATGTTACTTCAACAACAAAACCTTCTTAAAGCACTTAATAACCTCCCCCACTAGGAAAGTATGCTCTAAAGCCAAGCACCTACTTTGGGCTAACCAAAGAGACAAAACTCCTACTTAAACACAGAGACAAAATCTGCTCAGCCTACCAGATCACCAAAGATAAAGTAAACCTAGTAACTTATCAGCAACTATAAAAATCTAGCTAAGAAACAAATCAAAAAAGACCAACAAACTTACTTCCAAACCTGTCAGCAGAAACACCTAAACAATCTCCAAAAATTCTGGCAAAGTATTAATTATCTCCTCAGCCCCAGTCATATCCCATTCCCAACTCCAGCACCAATCACCTCAAATGACTTTGACCCTGATGCAACTCAAATTAACTCTTACTTTATAAATACTATTATCTCTCTACTAGGCAGTCAGCCTAATCAGCCAGTTACTGTCCCTTCCTCTACTCCAGCTAATCTCAACCCTTTCACTTTTATACTCATTCAAACTAGTTACATAAAATCTCTCTTAACCAGCTTAAACCCTGCTGTCCTGCAGCTGACCACCTTCCTAATGAGCTTCTAAAAATTGCTGCTCCTTCAATTGCCTACTGCATCTCTATCTTGATAAATCATTCTATTGCAGTACAATATGTCCCACTTCTCTGGAAAATATCACACATCATTCCCCTCCACCAAGGCAGCCCTCTAAAGAACTAACTAACTTCTGTCCCATAACCATCGTTTTCCCCCTTCTAAAATCTTAGAAAAATGCATCTACACTCAACTACTTAACCACTTCCTTGGTCACAACCTCCTATCCAGTTTCCAACATGGTTTTAGACCTTAACATAGTACTAAAACTGCCCTAATAACTTTCACTAACACCATTCATCATCTCAGAAATGAAGGCCAGTATGTCTCATCCATCTTTCTTGACATGTCCAAAGCCTTCGACATCATTTCACACCAACTAATTCTCAACAAATTCTCATCTTATGGACTCGGTTCATCATGCCTAACCTGGTTCCATAGCTATCTTTCCAATCAACAGCAGGCTACTAAATAGGATGACAGACAAACCCCCTACTCCCCATTTCAGTCGGTGTACCCCAGGGTTCCATACTTGGTCCTCTCCTCTTTATTATATTTACTAACAACCTTAGTTCTGCAATCCAACTAGCTTCCATTGTCCACTGCACAGATGATGCTACTCTTATCTATTCAGCCACCTCACCCCAGAAACTTCAACTAAAAAGGCAAACTACTTTCTGGGACATAGAAAAATACCTCACTGAACATCAACTAATACTAAACCCTAACAAAACTAAGTTAATAGTTTTCATCCCTCTCACAATCTTCTCTTCAAATGGAACCAAGATAGAACCCACAAATCAGACTAAACTCCTAGGTGTCACGATAGATGACAATCTAAAATTTGATAAACATATTTCTCTGACAATCAAAAAAGTCCATGTCAAACTTAGCACCCTCTACCGGGCCAAACCACACCTTACTCAAAGTGCCAGGCTTGGCCACTGTTCATTTACACCTGCTATCTTCCCTCCTCTATGGTTCTCTCATTTTCATAAACCTGTGAAAGACTGACTTCAATAAACTAAAATCTTGCTTAAAACTGGATTGCCAAATTTGCCTGTAATCATCCTCACAGGACCCACCACTGCACAGTTCTCTCCCAACTTAACTGGCTAGAACTCCATAACTTTTATCTCTCGATCAACTTACCATTGCCCACAAAAATAGTCCACCAATTCAGCAACTGCCCAGCTCTTTCCAGTCTAGTCCAACCTAGTACCAATTTCAAGTCCCTCAGATCTTCTGACAAACTTATACTAAAGGTTACCCACTCCCACATCTGTCATGGAGACTCCCTCTATTCTTACAAAATAGCAAAACTTTGGAACACTCTTCCTCATTCCATCTCAAAAAATCCTATCATGAGTTAAAACTACTTCTGAAGGACTACCTATCTACTCATTGGTTTAGTTCCTGGTACACTCCTGGCTAATTATTCCTAGCTCCATTAGTTTATCATCCTTTCACACTTCTTATGTCTACCCCTATCCCTCTGTCTCTTGCATTCCTACTTCTTCATTTCATCTCCTGTGCTGCCCTGCTTATACTATACAGCTTCATTGCACTGCTCTGTAGGACATGGGTCATCTGTACTATGCTCATAATCTGTACATGTAAATAGCAACTGACTTGGTATCTCTGCTAGTATTCGTTCCGTCACTATTATTATTTTGTTCTGCACTGTATATATATATATATATATATATATATATATATATATATATATATATATGTGTGTATGTGTGTGTGTGTGTGTGTGTGTGTGTGCGTGTGTGTACTCTGTCATTTGCATTTGAATTTGTTTATAATTATTAGTGTTAGTATTGTTACTGTTTTTTTTTTTTTTTTTGAACTTTTTTCCCCGGACCTCTGCTGAAAATGGGCTCCTAGCACAGATGGGCATTACCCAGTTAACAAATGTAATAAATAAATGAATAAATAAATAAATGTAATTCATAAGGCACCATATTATTAGTTGATATTGTCATTCATTTTTTATATTCATATTTATTGTTTAGATCTTTTTTTTCAATAAAGGGTATAGTGGCAAGAGAGATGCCTGAAAAAATATATAAATAAAAAAGCAAAATACTTTCTTTAAAATGCCTACACAAATATTAGCTATGACAATGCATTTTCTACAAGATACAGATATAATCCACAATGTATAAAACAATTCCGTGACATGTGTAATGCCAACTATGCACAATGAAGGCTGAAGAAAAGGACTTGGCAATATACAAGGAGGACACTGCATGATATACAGCGCAGATACTGAAGGTTAGAGGAAAGTGCATGAAGGCTCCCTAAGAAGATATCGGCACATGTGTGATCACCTTACACAATTGTCATCAAAAATCAGCAAAAACTCCTGAAAGTGAACAGCAGTCAGAAGTAAAAAAATAAATAAAAATACAGAAAGTATTCTATAACAACTCCTTCTGCTATCAAGGTGAAAGAGAAATCAAAATAACACCAGCAATTCAACATTCTAAGGAAAAGCCCATAAGTTTGTGGTTTGTCAATACGTTGATGCCATAATACATAATAGATTTGTTCCCAAGAATGTTTGTTTTTAAATTTGCAAAAATGCTGGACCAGTTATAAAATCAGTAATTCTGTAGCAATTCTTTATTTAGCTATGTTGTATAACATTTATTTAATGGCAAAAGAGGACAATTAGTCTATCAGTTATTTTACTTAAGTACTACTAACATTCTGACTCCTCTCTCTCTAGCCTCCTCTTCTCTTTCGTCATCTCCGTGTACCACATAACTTTAAATGCTGTCTTAAATTACCTTCAACACCCATTACAGTAGTTCATGCCACAGGTCCATGACTCTTCCTGGAAAAAAGTTATTTTACAGACCCATGTCCATACAATCTGCACCTCTTTACACTCATCCCTCTATCATTGGTATTTATAGTGATCCATTCCCTTTTGTACAATATGTACATATGTCCAAGATCATGCTTCCCTGTTTCTTCTAGTAACTAATGAAAAGCAACCAAGCTACTCTTGTTTGTGCCATATCTTCTTTCTCTCAATCTGCACACATTTATGGATTTATTTTCTTCCTCTGGACACCTTTGGCAGCATATTGTTTCTGTCTATGTTTGACCTTCATTACCCCACACATATCTCCAAAGGGGGCTAAACAGTTCCAAACAGAGCAGTACCACTCTTTGTAGACACACACTAACTTTCTGCTAGATGCAGCCATGGTCCTCTAAGTCTTTCACAACTTATTCAGTCCAGAAGTGATAAAAACCTCCAGTTCCTTTTACTGCCATATCACTGCCAATTCATCCACCCAGCTGATATTGCACGACACAGCTGTTATGGCACAAGTCTATTTTATATTTTACTGCAATGCAATAGTATTTCTATACATTTGTCATCAGTTTGATGATGCTTATAACACAGAAGAGTTCCAATCTGCCATATCAGTGGTGATTCTGTTGACATGCAATGATCTTGATCTTAGATACTTTCAGTCAACAAATCCATGAGGCACATCATCTTTCACACAATATTTGTGTGTAGAGAGCCTGCCAACACAAAGCATGATAATTTGCTATTACTTTTTTTCATTTTGCTGAAATCTGTTTTTAATTATTACTGATGATGGCAAATCAGATGGCAGCAAGGACAATTTATGTGAATGATCAAGAAATCCTGCAAAGAACTTCAATTGCCAGCCTTCTATTCATGTGTGTATGTACCCCGAGTTGTTCCTTAGACTCTTATCTGTATTCTCCAATGCTCCACCGAGAACCATGGCATCATCAACGAAGATGATCTTGTTATCTTTCCATTCAGAGACATTTATGATGAACATTCTGTGGAGACTACAGGATATTTACTAAAACCTTGTGGTACTTTACTTGTAAATCCATTATTCCAAATGTTGTCTCACTAATTGTAATCATATATCCTACTCTTCAGTCAGGTTACATTCACTTCATTAGACTTGGTTATACCATCAACTACAGCATTTTTTTCCAGCAGCTGCAGAATTAAATCAAATTAAAATCTGAGTAAGATCTAGTTAGACTATGTCTATAGCTGGTCTTATAATAAATGTCCTTTTATCCTTCATAAAACTGGATCAGGTTCTGCTCTGTACCAATCATTGTTCTGTAGGTTGTTTTCAGCTTAGCAACCAGCCTTGCAAACACAATTTAATGACATTTCTTCTTACAGTAACAGACCTGGAATTCATTAAATTATCCCTGCCTTCCTCCTTGTATTAAAATGTCTCACTTGCCAATGCAATGTCCTTAGGCAGTTCTGCCATGTACAATAAGGAAGTGAAGTGTCCATTAGCAGATCAAAGAGTGGCAAATTCTTGGGTGCCCAAGTGCAAGGTACATAACATGCTAAGCTCACACATAGTCAAGATGACTGAAAGAAGAGGAAAGAGACATGGTGTCCATCCAATAGGAGCCTTTAGTTGACTGAATCATGTGAGAAGTTGCATGATACATAGAAATCTTACTGGTAACTGCCATCTGTTCCATAAAGTTACTATGACCATAGTTTATGTCTATCTATCTATCTTTTCATCTATATGTATAAATGTATGCACATATATCTATCTCTCTATCTATCTATACACACACATACACACACACACACACACACACACACACACACACACACACACACACACACACACACACACACACACACACACACATGCGCATGCACACACACACACACACACACACATATATATATATATATATATATATATATATATATATATATATATATATATATATATATATATATAAATATATATATATATATATATATATATAGAGAGAGAGAGAGAGAGAGAGCTACCTGAAAACATCGAAAGCTTGAAACACCGACAATGAGAACACCGACACCGGGAGACCGGCAAGGGAAATGATCGACAGTTCAAAATCTCGACGCTGAAAACACCATGTGAAATGAGCGCGACTGTGTAAATATGCGATAGTGACAGATGTTAGGGTTAGGGTGCGGGTAAGGTAAGTGTGCATTAGTGACGGACTTTAGGGTTAGGGTGCAGGAAAAGTAAGTGTGCGATAGTGACGGACTTTAGGGTTAGGGTGAGGGTAAGGTAAGTGTGCGATAGTGATGGACTTTAGGGTTAGGGTGCGGGTAAGGTAAGTGTGTGATAGTGACGGACCTTAGGGTTAGGGATTGGGTTAAGATTAGTGCATAGATAGTTGTCTATGTAAGGTTTAGTGTAGGTTTGTATGTTTTTTGGTGTGCTTGTGTTGTGTGTTTTTCAGAAAAGGAATCTGTTTTGTTTTGTTGATTGTCGGGATTGTGGTTTGTCAGGCATGTGAACTGTCGTGTTTTTTAACTGTTGGTTTTGTGGTGTCGGTGATCTCATTGTCAGTGTTTTTGCTTGTTGATGTTTTCAGGTAGATCCATATATATATATATATATATATATATATATTGATATCACACCTCCATTATTAACAATCTTCCTTTAAGCAAAAAATACCCCCCCCCTTCAAACTATAAAACTAAAAAAAAATAAAAGCTGACTTTTGTATTATTTTGCAGCACCCTGCCTAAATTGTTGAATGCCTAAAACATCTTTTTATGTTTTGTATCACTGTGGGAATTGCTTAAGTACCCTTGTTGTTACTCTTTACCCATTTTTAAGAAATACTGCTTGATATTTTATTATAATTTTTGTTTCTAAAATTATTACGCAATAAGGTAGTGTAACACACACTGATTTTGATCTGTTTTGTTATGTTAGTCCTGTTTATCTGGTTACAAAAGAGCTGGTAACTCTGATAGGCCCTGAGGCTTCTGAGCTTATGCAAACTGATTTAGTGAACTGTGTTTATCTTTGAAAATTTTTTCCCATTTGATTTTCTCACCTTAGTCAATTACCATAAGCATCGTTTTCTTTTCCTTAATCAGTGGTTATATGTCTCACTCCAGCTCAAGCCAGCCTCTTGATTTACCTAGTAAATTTTATTCTGAACCACTGGCGTTAGAAGCCCTTCCTTTCTCTTAATTTCATAATACAGATAACAGCATCTCTTTACTGAGTTCCGCAATCCAGTAGGTCAGGAGTATGTTTTGTATTATAACAATTATTTTCTTCTCAGCATTATTAATGGGATTTTTCTTATAACTTTTACCCCATTATAGCATGCTTCTATTGCATATTACAAATAGCTGATACTATGGCTATATTTTACTATAAACGTTGATAGATTTATAACACTGTATTAGAAAAAGTGAATGCATTTTTACACTGGTAATTTGCCTCCCTACAACTGAGGTACTGCTTTCTATTGTTTTTATGCTGCCTTTAGTCACTGTAAGTGCATTAGTGATGTACTGATTTATTTGCTGAAATACCTTTTGTAATATTTGAATTGAGTGATGTTTCTTAATGCTGTCTCATACTGTTCTCTGTATGCCTTCCCAAACATATGCTTTCTACCATTTAAGCCCCTGCTCCTGTCCCACCCAAATACAAACTTTTGGAGATGTTTCTTGCTTACTACTGTCTGCTCACTTTTTTTAAATTAACTCTCTTACATGTTACATATTCCTTTCTACTCTTAGTAAACTTGTAAGGAAAAAAGTAATGCATGACATCTCTCCTGTGGATATCCTGCATCTGTGTACTTCCCTTTGGTAAAGCATCTCCTATGTGTACTTCTTTAAGGAAAAGATCTGATCTACAACTTCACCTGACATATATTTCACTCCTCTAAAACCTTTTTAACACGGCATGTACTCCTTACCATTATTAACAGTCATCTTTCAAGCAAACAGATACCCCACCCCTTTTTTGTAAACTGCAAGGCCTAGTTTTATATCATTTTACAGCAATGTACCTAAAAGTACCCTTACTGTTTCATTTCCCCCAATTTTACCACACACTGCTTGATATTTTATTATAATTATTGTTTATGAATTTAAGTAGTAATATAGTCTACAGACACTGATTGTGGTCTGTTGTTGTTATGTTAATCCTGTTTACCTGGCTGCAAGAGAGCTGGTAAGTCTGATAGGCCCTGGGCCTTCTGAGCTTGCTCAAACTGATTGAATCACACTCACACAAGAAGATCAACTAGTACGTTAAAGTCACTGAACTCTTTTAGAATTTCAGCTGTTTCTCTTTGAAACAATTCCAGAGTTATAGATATTCCAGTCACAATTTTAGGAACTCTACCTACCCAGAGGTATACAGAATGTGAAAAGCTTTGAGCTAACTTCTTCCAGCCTAATTTTGCAAAACCATTTATAAACATATAACACAGAGAAGAATTTAAAATTAGGTATACTTACAACATTGTGATCAACAGCTTGAAATAAATCATCATCATTTTATTTGATTTGGCTTAGGCATGAGTCTCAAACTGCTAGCCCATGGACTAGAAAAAGCCCACAAATGAGGAAACCAACTAAATACACTTTTAAATTACAGTTGTAGACTGGACCATCATCTGGTAACTGCTTCTTATCACTTTAAAACTGAATTCCAGATTTTCTTGTTAGTCACATGTCAGTACATGTGAATGCACACTCAAGCAGTCGGAAAGATGAGTTGTACTTCCCGGGGCCCTTATTATTCTGGTACTGGCAATTGGCATTTGCATTACTAATTCTAAATGAAGATGCATTTCCTTAATTCATAGTGCTATTTTAAGTTTCTTATTTTGTCACAATATTTGCCTTTTTTAATCACTGTTACTTTTATTCAGCTCTTTCTTATTTGGGAGGATTCTTTATAGGTTGCTGAGATGTATACATGGTTTACAAACTGTAAAGAAAAGATGCACGGTGCTGTTAGGATGCTTAGTTTTTTTTTTTGGTGTTTGCATGTGAATTTTGCAGTATTGCTTGGTAAGTATATTATAAGTGTGTGTGTGTGTGTGTGTGTGTGTGTGTGTGTGTGTGTGTGTGTGTGTGTGTGTGTGTGTGTGTACCTTTTTCTCTAAATAATGACAACTTTTAAGTTTTAGATTTTACATTCTTCAGAAAATGTATGTGAATGTAAAACCTACTTTAATAACTTTCAAATTATGTAAGAGCAGTATTGGCCTGCCCATAAAAGCATCTGTGTTTACGGCATATTAGTGTGGATTGCAGTTACTGAATAAGGGCAGGCATTTGAGTTTCAGATTTCATGTCCTTCAGAAAATGTATTTTAATGTGAGACCTGCTATTCTAGCAACTTTCTAAACATTTAAGGACAGTATCTATCTGTTCATTGTAAAAGTTGTGGTTTTCTTACATATTGTTGAGGATTGTAGTCACTAGTCACTGAATAATGACAAGACACATGAGTTGTAGACCATGCTTTTTGTAACAAACATGCAACACTCGCAATTATAGCAAATTTCTAGACATGCAAGAGCAGTATTAGGCTGTTCATTGCTGTAATGTCTATAGTTTTCAAGAAAGTATGAAAGAACAATATGATTTGCTCTTCAATGTAATATCTGCAGTTTTCTGTCATCTTTCTAACTATGTAAGAGTATTATTGGTGTGTCTCTCATAAAATCTGTAACTTTCTGGAATATTGATTATTGCAGTCATCGAATTATGACAACCGAGATCCAGACATCATATTCTTCCAAGCATGCATAATAATCATGCAAATGCAAAGCTTAATATTCTAGCTTTTAAGTTAGTTTTAGGAATATAAGTGGTAATGTCACCAGTATCCAGTTTTGTGCCTTGTTTTTGTTATCACTTGTCATGACTTTGTCTTAATGGACTCATCTGTATCCGGTCCTTGAGCCATCTGAGGTTGAGACCACTGGTCTTAAGGGTCTATAGGCATTCTGAACTTGAATTGGTTTATCACTGTCACTTCCTTCGCTTAGTCAGTTCTCTCATTTCATATCCTGTTGTTTTCTTCTTCTAAGGGCTATCAGAACACTTCCTGGTGCATTAGAAAACAGCACTGTGTCAGCTGATATTTAATGCAGTACTCTCCCAGCAAATAGCCTAAAATGGTAAATATACAAAAATAACTTTGTAAAATATCATTACTATGGTGGATGCTTTGTTTCCTAACTCTCAGAGGAGGGTTCATGGTCTTATTCCTTTTATTACACTTGCTAACAGCATCAGGATCGTTACCATTTATAGACTAATCTAGAAGATGCTTATGATAAATAAGCATGCTGTTCTCCCAGTGAGCATCTGTATTGTTCTTCTAGTTGCTTTTTCATATTCTTATCCCCCAATACAGCTGCCCAGTAGCTCCACTACAGTACCCTATTGATCCATTTGTTCCACTGGAAGCAGCAACCAGGCATCTTTTTGCTAGGAAAGAGTCTGACAACCAGTTTGTTCCTGGATGGTGTGTCTCATAAGCCTATTTGTCCAAGAAACAAATAAGCAAAGAGATAGCAGATACTTCCTAAAACAGAAATGTATTAAACATTAAAAATGTTTACTAAATTTCTGTTTTAGGAAGTATCTGGTATCTTTTTGCTTATTTGTTTTTTGAGGGTTTGTTCATTTTTGCAAAGTTTCCCATTTGTCCAAGAGTCAGGCGGTAGGAAGTGTTGCAGCTTCCAGATCCAGGGGAGGCCTATACCCACTCTAATGTTCTATCAACTTCCTTGCAGGTCTTCAAGATCTGCCACTGCTGCCTGTTGCAGGTAGCATGCCTCCGTGTGTTCTCATGGCTATGGACATGGGTGGTACATGCTCACAGGCTCAACCTGCATATGTGTAACATCGACTGCTAGTGTTCCCACTAGGTATCACCCAACTGGTAAGCCAGAGCTACCTCCCTCCACTGGATGGGCAAGCTACTAGCATTAGCCACTAACTTCCACTTCTCCTGCTAGTATCATTGGACAACTAAGCCACTAATCAAACTCAGGTTGCTAGGACCACAGTTAGAGGTTTATGACTGTATGTCACATGAATCTGCTTTCCTTGCTGCTTTTCCTACTCTCACTGTGAGCAACAGTATATGTGTGTGAATGAGAGGGAGGATAGAGGAATGGTGAGGATGGAAGGAGTAGAGGTGGCGAAGGTGGACGAGTTTAAATACTTGGGATCAACAGTTCAGAGTAATGGTGAGTGTGGAAGAGAGGTGAAGAAGAGAGTACAGGCAGGATGGAGTGAGTGGAGAAGAGTGTCAGGAGTGATTTGTGACAAACGAGTACCAGTAAGAGTGAAAGGGAAGGTCTACAAGAGGTTAGTGAGACCAGCTATGTTACATGGGTTGGAGACAGTGGCATTGACAAAAAGGCAGGAGTTAGAGCTGGATGTGGCAGAGTTAAAGATGTTAAGATTTGCACTGGGTGTGACGAGGGTGGACAGGATTAGGAATAAGTATGTTAGAGGGTCAGCCCAGGTTGGAAGGTTTGGAGACAAAGCCAGAGAGGCAAGATTACATTGGTTTGAACATATGCTGAGGAGGGACGCTGAGTATACTGGGAAAAAAAATGCTAAGGATGAAGCTACCAGGTAACAAGAAAAGAGAAAGGCCTATGATAAGGTTTATGGATGTGGTGAGAGAGAACAGGCAGGTGGTTGGTGTGACAGACCAAGATGCAGAGGACAGGAAGCAATGGAAACAGATGATCCGCTGTGGCGACCCCTAACTGGAACAGCCGAAAGAAGACGATGATGATGACTGTGAGCAACAGTAGGAATCATATGTTTACAATCAGAACATTCATGATGACTCCTGTGCAAATCTGCAAATGATTCTACATCTACACTGTATGGATCCTTTAAATGAGTTCACCCAGTATACTTTATTGCCTTGACTGATTTTTCAAGGACACTACCTAGAACATTAGCTTGCATCTCCTGTATTTAAAGTCATACTCAGGCAAAATTTAATCAATGGCTTTCATTTATGCCCTAAATGTGTTAGCAAAGCCCATGGAGATCATAAAAAGGATTAGACAGATTCAGTGATTTAAAATTAGCTTGTTATAAGATATTGCATTCAGCACTTGTGATTAAATTATTTCTCCCCCATAGTACAAGATTATATAACTAAACGCAATAATATTCCTATAAATGACTTTCTTGTTACCTGAAGACTAAACTGCATTTATATTATGCAGTTTAACTGTGGCATTGATATTTTATTCAGTTCTTTTGCCTCTACAACATATACATCTTGCTGAATTCCCCACTACAGTGGGGAAAGGGCACATTTCCTTATCCCTACCATAGTGCAATCTTACTGAGAACTATGCACTTTTTTTTCTATAGGCCAATTATATTTGCCCTTTCCCCACTGTAATGCGATCTTAGATTTGGTATAAATAATTAGTAGGGGTGCCCCCACATAAGCTGGGTTTGGTGAATGGCCATTCAATGCGTACCATGTGGTGTTTTGTCTGTGTGAGCCAACTATGGCTATTCAGTGAGACAATTTTGGTACTATGGCTGTTTATTAAAATGGACAATAAATGGAACATTGCTGATGAATAGCTGTTCAAGCAATGTACCATTCGATCAGTAAACATAGACCCAATATACATATATATATATATATATATATATATATATATATATATATATATATATAGTAAACATATTTTTTTCTTAATTACATTTCAGCCTATGCAGTATAAAGTTGAAAAATGCAAGCATACCTTCTCAAGTTCAGTAATTCTCTGTGCAGATATATCAGAAATGTAATAGTCTCTTTTCTATGTTCTCCACGTAAACGAGTCTCCTCACCTTCAGTTTCCTTAGCTACACAGTTACGTTTTTATGGTGTAGATTCAGGGCTGTCAGCACAGTGAAGATCCAAATGAGGTGTGAATTCATTAGAACTGCTGAATACCAAATACTTTGGTCCACGTTGCACATGTAAACATAGTGCAGGCACTCCCTCTGTGTTTGTTTTTAGTAGATTGCAACTGTGAATGATTGCTAGTAGGGAGAAGGAAAACACAACAGCAATGCAGACTGCCCTACATCCAGTGGGTGTGTCATGCTTGACTTACAACATGTTAGATATAATTTTGTCATGGTTGGAAATGCAAGTAAACAGTGCACAATTCACAGGTTCTGTTCATTAACATCCAACCTCTCTTTCATTTGTTGATAACTGCAGATTGTATTATTGCCATTTAATATCCTCACACATTTTAAGGACAATGATATAGACTGGCTTACAGACTGCATGTCTGAGATAATTGGTCAGGTAAGAGAAGAATGAGCAACAATCACAGAGAGGTACGACAGAGCTGCATATACCCAAAAAGAATAAATGTACAATAAATGTACTACTACAGATGATGTTGCACTTGGTTGTATGCAGAATAATTTCAGTTCCTTGTTGCAAAGGTGTTTATGTGGCAAAGAGTGATAAGGCACCCTTACTGTGTTCAGAAGGTTTATTGGTTTGAGAGTGCAAATCCAGACCTATATAGAAATATATTGTGTGTACTAACATTTTGTAGTGTGGATATCATAGATTGCTTTTGCTCATGTCAACTAGTTTTTCTCTTTCTTATTTTCCTTTTTTTTCTTTTTTTCTTTTTGGGGGGCAGTTTTTGCACAATGCGCCACTTATCTTAAATGTGTGAAAAGATGAAAATGAATGTCAGGTTTGGCTGTGCCTATCTCTTTTGAAGAGCTTAAAAAGCAGTAGTGAGCAATCTGGACTAGTAGCTCACCCAGGAAGCAGACATAACACTTTCAGAAACCTGCAAATAAGGCATCTGTAAAATGGCAAAGGTCAAAGGTCAAACACATATATTGTTGACATTTCTATGTTTCATCATGCGACTACACTTAGCAACATTGTGCAGTATTTAACAAGGTTCCCCAGCAGCTGCAGCCATTGAACACCTACAAACAGGACTCAGACAGCCAATAATTGAAACCAGACACATTCAATTAATTATGTTAAGCACTACACAAACCTGCTAAGCAGCATTGCATGGCAGTTAGCACACAGACTTTAAAAATGATTAGGAAATTAGAAAATGTCATGTAACTAGTCCTGTGACAGCAGGTTACGTGTAGGGTTGAAGTACAGATGGTTCTGGGTTCTAGTACAGGGTGTGCAACCTATTTTTACTGTTGTGACAGTGCAGGTTAGAGCAATGAACTGAAAAATAGGCAAGTGTTATTTTAACATTATTACGGCAATAGGTGTGAGTGTAACTGCCAGACACATGGTCCTGGACTCTAATACAGGATGTTCCATATATTTTTACTTACCATTATATTCACACTCACTTATAACACTTGATAGTGGTGCTGATATGCATTATATGTATGAGGGATGAGACATCATTATTGTTTTTTCAGTTAAAAGACTAAGGGTAGTGGGGTGGGAGGTTAGCATAAAGGTTAAAGTGTAGAAATACTACAAAAAAACTCACCTATCTTGATAAAAAAAAAATTATTACCTTCAATATCAACAAAACCAAAATCACAACCCCAAAAAATTCTGGTCAGGAATCAATAAACTGCTCCATCCAGGGAATACCAAAACACCTACACCAGCTAACTTAGCTCAGACCCCACCCAATATAATAGCCAATACATTCAACAACTTCTTCTCTGAAACAGTCACCTCTCTAGCAAACACCATGACACCCCTCTCTTTCCTTCAAAAGACCTCTCCTCAAAATAACACCCCCACTCTAAAATTTAGTACAGTCTCCTCAACCCACATACGTAAGTTACTCTCAAAACTTAAACCATGCACCCCTTCAGCCGACAAACTACCAGCTGAATATCTGCAACAAGCAGCAGCAGAACTAGCTTACCCAGTCTCCATCTTAATTAACAGAACAATAACCGAATCTACTATTCCATCCTTCTGGAAAGTCTCCCATATCATTCCTCTGCATAAAGGAGGTAACACTAATGAACTTTCTAATTTCTGGCCTATAGCCCTACTATCTCCACTATCTAAAATTATGGAACGTTGTATACACCATCAACTCTTACATCATCTTTTGCAAAATAGCCTACTCGTAGACTCCCAACATGGTTTTAGGCCCTTCCATAGCACTTCCACTGCCCTTCTCTCCTTCACAGACATGATCAACAAAAATCGCAGTAACAACCTTTTCTCCTCTGCTTTATTCCTGGACCTCTCAAAAGCCTTTGATATGGTGAACCATCAACTTCTCCTAGACACTCTGAAATCTCTTTCACTTGACTCTTTGGCATTACACTGGTTTGACTCTTATTTGAAAGATAGAAAACAAGCAGTCCTCTGGGACAGCCATATATCCTCTCAGCTCCCAGTCACTATCGGTGTCCCTCAAGGATCCATCTTAGGTCCCCTTCTCTTCTCCATATTTATAAATAACCTGTCTACTTCACTCCCGACATCCACTTGTATTCAGTATGCTGATGATTCAACTCTCATGTGTTCTGCTTTATCTCCAGAAGAACTTCACTCTTTCACCCAAAAAGTTTTTACGGCAGCAGAAAAATGGTTCCAACATATCTGTCTCCTCCTTAATCCCAAAAAAAATAAATTACTACTTTTCACCCCAACCCTTAAATCTGCCCATATCTCCTTTTCCATTGTGTCTGACAATGGCACTATCATTAAACCTGATTGTTCCACTAAACTACTAGGCGTTACAATAGACAATCAACTAAACTTTGACTGCCACATTGATCTAACCATCAAGGCTGTTAATAAAAAGATAGGTGCCCTCTATAGACGTAAGCCCTTTCTTACTGCAACCACCAGAGTGCCTCTTGCCCAAACTCATCTCATCTCTACACTATTGTATGCCTCTCCATCTTTTATCAACCTTTCAAAAGCTAACCTTCAGAAACTAGCCACAGCCTACCATAGTATTGCAAGGTTTGCCACAGGTTCCCTATTTCGTACCCACCATTGTGTCAATCTCAAAAACCTTAACTGGCTTGAACTTCAAAATCTAATTCTCCTACATCAATTAGTTATCATATATAAAATTCTCCATTACCCCTCTAATACACCCATACTTAATAACCTCATTGCCCCATACAAAAATCTGACTTCCCTTCGCTCAGCCAGCAAACTTCTAGTAGCCACTCTCAAATCTCATAATAAAGTAGGTGACTCCTTATTTACTAATGCTGTTGGCTCATACTGGAATAAACTTCCCATAGAACCGACCAATTTAGGCTCATCTCACCTTTTCAAAAAACAACTAAGAAACTATTTTAAATCCCACTGGCTATGCCCCTGCTCTAATCCTGACTGAGCTCAGCAAACAATCCCTCTCTACAGTCCTCTCCATTCACTTCTACTTGCCTCTATCACTACTTCTATCCCTCCAGTGTAGTGCACCTAGCGTCCCACCTGCTTATTAATTTTCCTATACTATCTTTTCTCCTTATACTTGATATATTACTGCAACCTGTCATCTCTCCTTTTATTTAAACCTAGATGCTGATCCCTACTGTGAAAAATCTCTATCTTAAAACTAGTGCCCTGGCACAAAATGTTTATCCTAATTTGTTAATACTGTAAATATTTATAGACTCTACATGTTACTATTTTCTCTCTTTTTCTTTTTAAACAGTCCTACTCTTGCAAATATTATGGGATAATGATTCCTCGCTATTGTTTAGTTCTTGTTAAAGTGCTTCTGCATTGTTACTATACTACATGAGAATATTTCTTTATTTGCTTATATGTTTGTATATTTTTGTTTATTGTAAGTCACTAGTATATAGTAGAGTTTTTCTCCTCGGGCCTCTGCTGAAAATGGACATGAATCCAGCCAGACTAGCCCGGTCAACAAATGTAAAATAAAATAAAACAATAAAAATAAAATTTAACTTACAGACATAACATGCAGGGTTTGCTTTTCTGATGGGATAATTGGCTAGACTTAAAATGACTCACAATGGCAGTTAGCCTAGTACTAATCTATGAACCTATGGTATATCGTCTACTATATTTCTGCAAGCATAATTCTGCTATCTGGACAATTACATAAGACACATACCCAACTGGATCTATACTCAGTAACCTTGTCAGGTCACACTCAAACATGTGTAACAGCTCAGGCTGTCACCTGTATTTATGCATGATTCCAAATTATGTCTGAGCAGCACTTCTTCTGTGGCAAAGATGGAAAATTATTGCTGTAGAAGAAAATGTTTTGTCCCTTATGCCTAAGTTTGAATCCCATTGTGTAAAAATGAACTTTCCTCAGTGTATAAAAGCAAAAACAAATGTGTCAGGTCATTACATGTATGCACCCAGTGCATGTCTGCAAACTTAACTCACCTAACAGTTACCTCCAATTTCCAATTTATATGTCCAGGCTATATTAGTAGACAACCCTCAAACTAAAGCCAAGTGTCAGATTGACCTTCCAGTTTAATGACTTAATTCTTCCCTGCTTGGCACTGCTGTGTTCTGCTTAACATCACACAAACATGGTTGGCATCATTGCTTGGGTTTCATGCTACAAGTTAAATGTGATAACTGGAATTGGCAGTTTCTATTCCTCTAGTTTGGCTGGTAGACATGGCCAGCATTAGAGAAGAAGGTGCCATGTTTAGGGCACAGAGGTGGAGTGTCCAGAAGTCCTGGATATTTACTGGACTCCTGGTAAAGTGCAACAGCCAAAGAGTTCTGCAGAGGGACTATTCTGGCTCCCAGTATAAGTCTGAGGCATGGAATAGTGTGGCCCAGGCTATATCCAGTGCCATGAGTATTCTTTGCACTTGAGAGCAGTGTAGGCATAATTTTCATGACCTATAAAGGTGAAAAAGGGATACTCTCTACCATTGATTGCATAGGTTTGAGACTGTGGACATCGCATAGCAGTATAAGTATGACAATGATGTTCTTCTGTTCTTTTCTGTTCTTTCCCCAGCTCCCAACAAATGTGAGTTCAATTGGCAGGCTCATGTTGCTTGATTGGAGAGGTGGAGGGAAACAAGTGGTGTTTATGCAGCAGAAGATAAGTGTTATTGTAGCTTTAGAAGTTAAAGATAGCTTTTTTGCTCTTTTATAGAGTTGTATCAAATTGAGCATTAATATCCCCAGCATAAAAGCAAGTATGCATGCATTAATCTGTAGCACAAACCAAATGTAGGAGTCCAGTATTAGACTGTAGGCAGAGGTTGTGGGTTCAAATACCAGAATTCACAACTATACAATACTGTTATTTATATTTATGTTAAATGACAATCTCTATATCAGTGGCACAAATGCCCTTCTGTAAATGGTAATCTGTATAACTGTAACATGCATATGTGCAATATATGCACATTTGGTGGATTATTTTCAGCAATTTGTAGTATAGTGTGTATCTATTAGGATGCATACTTAAATGTAATATTTCAGATAAAAGAGTTGTATAATTGTAGCAATGAATTGTATGTCATATATGATGGTACTAATGTTATTTATTTTTTCTCTCACTGCAACCCTTATCTCTTTTTATTTTCTATTATGTGTCATCAAAATGTCTCCATGTCATCTATGTATACCACATCATTAAATGCTACACAGCACAGCGAGGTCGGCCAGCCCCAGTGGATTGGTCTGACCAGCTCCACCAGCCCCATCACTGATGCCCAGCACATCTGGGAGCCAATCTGGCAGCACTGCCCCACACTACCTTTGCCCTCAGGTAGTATTGCCATAGAAGTTAGTGCAGTGGTACCCTCTGGGAGCAGTGGCACAGATAGTTATTTAATCACCAGCTGGGATATTCCAAGGTTGATATGTAGGGTCGTGCACCTCACCATCGGTGTATGCCTACACATGATGGAGAGACTGCTCTCCCTCAAGGTTCATAGGAGTAGAAGATGTCAAGCACTCCACCTGCCAGTGGAGTAAGGGGACAGTGATGACAGCACAGTGGGTGAAGACTCAATTCTCACTGTCTCCTTGCTTGATTGGCATGATCCTGGGTTGTCACTCCGTCGCCCTAATCATGGTGTCTCCCAAACATTTGTGTCCCACACCTTCCCTGCTTCTTATCTTGTATGTTTGCATTTGCTTCCTCATCTTTCTGACTTACCTGATCCAGACATACCTACTTCCCTTACCCAGCAATCCTCTCTTACTGAATTTAAAAAATGGGCACCTGTCTCACAAAAATAAATGTAACATACATAGCTCTCCATTTCACACACATGTCTTCTTGACACATTAGATTTGGTCTGATTGGATATACAACATGATTACATTGTTGTCACCCCTCTCAATGGAGGTGCTAGTCCAAATTCAGCTAATATTCTGCAAATATGATATTTTTTACTGTTGAAGAAATGGGTAGCTATGGTTCTTTCCTACCTTTCTACTGCACATTCTTGTATTGTTTTCCCATAGTTATTCTCCCTACTTACTGCCTATTTCACCACTTTCCTATCTACCACATTTTAATACCTTTAAATTGGTCAAATAATAGAATCACACACAACACACCCAGTAAGCAGAAAAAAGCAATGGATCCCTTCAATTTTTTGCCTCTGTGTTTACCCAGAGCTTTGCATCATGCAGCAATGCCGCGTGATAGGTTCATAGGTTCATAGGTTTATACTAGGCTATCTGCCCTAAGGCATTTATAAGCCTAGCCCAAATTATTGTGGCTTACGCCACCCCTTATATGAAAAAATACTGTGCCCATTAGTTTGTTGTGCCTCTGTCCAGCAGTTACCCAGAGATGATTCCCGGGGTAAACCTACGATCTCCCATCCACAGGTCTAGATTTCTCTTGAACAGAGTCAGCGAGGTGCTCTGCCTCACATGGACCGGGATTTTATTCCACAGCATAGGGAGTCTCTGAGTGATAAATCTATCCCTCCAGCACGTCCTATTTATATCCGTGCTAAGGTTTAAGTCGCTTGCTCTAGTGGTTTTGGTGGATTTGGATTTTTGAGGTGGAGCATGTCCATTAATTCCGGGTTGGACATGGCCTTGTATGTCAGGCACATGTCACCTCTGAGCAGACGGTATGCAACTGAATAGAGCTGGAGTTTCTTCAATCTGGCAGCATATGACAGATGTTGGAGTCCTTTATCCTTTTGGTGAGGAACTTTTGGGGTCTCTCCAATTGCTGCAGATGTCGGGTGAGATACATCCCGAATGGGGCATTGTACTCGATCATTGGTCTGATAAGTGAAGAGTACAGGGGAACAATGACCTCACTAGATCTGGATGTGAATCCTTCATGATCAGGTGGGCAATGTAGAAGGTCTTTCTAACCACTTTAGCAATGTGAGTGTCAAAAGAAAGGCCACTGTCAACCTGGGTCCCCAGGTCCCTGATAACCTCTTCTGTGCTTAGTGGATTGCCACCTATATGGTAGCTTGGGGTTACCTTGTTTTTCCCGAAGGGTATGACTATACATTTTTTGGCGTTTAACTTCAGGCCATGGCTCTGGCACCAGCTATCTGTTTCCGTGAGTCCCTTCTGAAGGATATCAGTGTCCGATGCACTTTCCACTATGGCGCCAGTTTGCAGTCATCTGCAAACTTTGTCAACCAAAGTCCTCCCATGTTGGCCTGTACTTCTGAGAAGTAGATGCCAAACAATAGGGGGCCAAGGACCGAGCCCTGTGGGACACCACTTGTGACCGGCTTGGAGTCTGACACAGCGCCAGCAACTCTAACCCTGTGGGTTCTGTCCTTAAGCCAGTTTGCAACCCATCTTGTGACATATGGGTTTACATTTAAGCTGGTAAGTTTTTCTACAATACCCGAGTGGGGTATTGTGTGAAAGCCTTGCAAGGTCAAGGTAGGCTGTATGGACTGCCTTTCCTCATCAATGGCCTTGGTGACTATTTCAAGAAGTCGACCAAGTTCAAAAGGCATGATCTTCCCTTGACAAAGCCAAACTGGGTCGGGTCCAATGTCTGCAAGTCCCTATATCTTTGTTTATGAGCTCCATTATGATCCTCTCCATAGCTTTGCAGACTAGACTTGTTAAGCTTATGGGGCGGTAATTACCAGGGTCCGTAGAGGCCACCTTTGTGGAGTGGGACCACAGTTGCCGTGACGCCACTCCTTGGGCACGTATCCTGTGCTATGGCTCAAATTAAACAGCTGCCTTATGTGCGGGTTTATTTCCTCATTTAGCTCGTGTAGCACACAGCCGGGGACACCATCCGGTCCCATGGATGCTGTGTTTTTAGCTTTAGAGAGAGCAGCTTTCACCTGCGCATTTGAGATGTCCGGGAGGCTACACTCGGCTGGGATAGTTATCTCTCCTTTAGGGGAGAGGGGTGAAGTTTGCACTGAACCTGTCTGCCAGTATGTTGGCAATGTCTGTGGGTTCAGTGATTTTGAATCATTTTGGACTAATTCTGAGCATATCTGTGAGTTTCCACCCAGGTTCCTAACATAGCTGAAAAAGGCCTTATGATTGTCCTTTGAATCCATGGCAATTTTTCTCTCAAAATTGGCCTTAGTTGATTTTATGAGTGCTCGTATTTTTTACTAATAATGATCAGGGGTGACTTCCCTTTTATGGATTTTGTTCTATCATGTAATAGCTTTCTCCTCTTATTGTAAAGTTTGTTAATGGCTGGGGTCCACCAGACTGGACGTTTGCCCTTTGTGGAAAGAGTCTTGGTTTTATTTGGGATTGCCTGATCCATGCAGTCCTGGAGGTGTTCATAGAAGGCATTTGTAAGGGCTTCCGCAGCTTGGGTTGTGGTTTCCTCTGACTCAGGGGCCTTGAAGGATACCACACCAGTCTTGAGTAGTGTGAAGTTTGCTTTAGAGAAGTTCTTCACTATGGTCTTTTGTTTGGGGTGGGGCGGGATGTGGATTTCCAGTGAGATTAGTTTATGATCAGATCTCACCAATGAGGGATATACTTCCGGTGTGGAGCATTTTGTCCCCATGTTTGTGACAATGAGATCTAGTATATTTTCTCCTCTCGTGGGAACAGTGACTAGCTGTTCCATGGCATTTGAATTTATGAACTCCAGGAACCGTTGGGCTAGAAAGTTAGGGCTTGAGTAATGTTCCCAGTCTATATTCGGGTAGTTGAAGTCACCCAATATGATGGTGTTTGGAGATACATTTATACCCTCCAGTGTCTTCAGGAAGGCTGTGTGAAGCTCACCTATGTGCCCGTGGAAGTTCCATGCTGATTGTGTGATGGTGAGCAGTGGTACAATGCTGAGGTTATTTCTGTGAAATTTTGCTTAACCATACTGTGAAATGCCAACATGCAGCAAAACATGTACTATAAAGAATTAATGTTATTGTATTATCACTGTTTAGTTAAAAGTCTTTAAAATTATTAGAGACACCTAGATTTTAACCCAATATCATCTGGGCTGAAAAAAAGAAATGTGACAATGCATTTACACCTGCTGCCATAGAGTCAGTTAAACAGCAGGTTTGTTTCACTAACACTGAGATGTAGCAATGCAGTTCATGTTTACGCACTGCTTAACTACATGCAAACATGGAAAGTATTGGAAATGTGTATCACGCATTGTTAATTGTCAAGCAAACAAACAGCTCGCCGTGCTACGGAAAAGTAAATATTATTATGTATTATTGCTGTTTACTGTCCATTTCCAGTCTATGACATTAAATTAATTGAAACATAAACTGAAGTCCCTATCCAACAATATGTCACATGTGTACAATATAGCCATGTGTTGCCAAACACTCCAAGCAGTGCTCCCCTGTGTCTCAGTACTTTTTTTACACATATATCACCTACACTACAGAAATTAATATCAAATGTTGTATGATATGTAATGCACATCAATCTGTTAACATGCAGACCTACAGCTATTGACCCATAAGCCTAAAAAAGCCTTATCTGCAAGGATAAGGAAGGATTCAGCATGGAACTTCCACGGGCACATAGGTGAGCTTCAACACACTTGACTCAGTCCACTTTGGTTTTGTCAAGGGTAGCTCTTGCTTATTAAACCTAGTAGATTTCTTTGATACTGACCCCAAAGACATGGATGCGGAATAACAAGGCATAATGCTTATGTGTAGTTATCCAAGGCCTTTGACACTATCCCTCATTCTGGTATCATAGAGAAAATCTCCATGTGGGAATTAATCCATACATTACTAGATGGATAGCCAACTGGCTCACCGACAGAAAACACAAGGTCAAAATGGAGACTGTACCTTCACTACTAGACCACTAAGCAGTGGAATACCACAAGGATCAGTGCTGGGTTTTCATCTGTTTGGAAGCTATTTCTCTGAAGTACAGTAAAAGGTAGATGGCTTGTGGCTTACAAAGTTTGCAGATGACTGTCAATTGGATACAGTCATATAGAGTCCCCCAGCTATGTTAACATATTACAGAAGGGGCTGACACAGAAGAATGATTGGTGCCAAATTCATGCACTGAACCTTAAAGCAAAAAATGTCTCACTGTCTTCTTTGGCAATGAAGTACCCCTGCTAATTATAATATACATAGCACCATTCTAAGCTCAAACACAGTATTGCAAAACTTGAGAACACATGTTGATAGCAATCTACTTCAATCACTATGTGTCCATAGTGGTGAGACACAAATTCTACATTGTGCACCTCATAAATAAGGCCCTCACATCCAAGACCAGGGAGGTTATAGCTGTGCTGTACTCCACCCTTATTAGATCTCTAACTGAATACAGTGCTCTCTTCTATCTGTACCTCATCAGACACCTGCAGCTACTGGAGAAAACACATAGGTTTGTGACCTTGAGAATCCAGAGCCTCCAAAATATGACATACATGGAAAGACTGAAAGACCTGCTACTGTACTCAGTATCCTGCAGGCTGATGACAGGTGACCTATGCCTGGACTACAGGGGAGCCTCAGACAATGCCCTACTAGAAATGCTGGGCATCTGCAAAACAAATGGGACAAGAATAACTTGCTTCAATAACTTCAATCTAGCTTGTGACATAGAACATGTTAGGGAGACAGATATATCTCCCAGTGATTGCTACTCCTTTGTAATAGGCTAAAACTTCATGTGAAGCAGTGCTCCTCAGTGACCCTATTCAAGTGCAACCTTGACAACTGGGTGGGTGATTGTAAATTCACCCCTGGGTCCCTCATGGACAGTGCCAGTCAGTGCTGATCACAAAATCACTCTGCTAACAATGACCATCTAATTATACTTAATAAGTGTAGCTGTATTTTTACATGGCTAGGCTCTTAAGCACCTTAGGGCCATTGGGCTAGTAACCTCCTATGAATCTATGAAGCTATGAACCTATGCAGGCCTCCCAACATCTTAATTCCAACATGCCCTGCTTATGTCATCCACTATAAGTTGACCTGCAGTGTTGTAAAAGTCAGACATGTGCCATGGCGCTTGCATAAAATATCGAGTTCTGTAGTCTGTATACTTAGACAGGTAGGGAATCAGTCGTCACTTCAGTCAACTGTGTTTGTGTGTGTGTGTGTGTGTGTGTGCACTTGCTTGACATTACAGGGGGCCTTTTACACCAGCAAGTGGGACGCCATTATTGCCATATTCTCCTCACCAAACACCACTGATTTCATCAGCTGTAAAGTGTCTGAGACACTCCAAGTCAGACTTGAGCTGTATTGCTTGTCTTAAATGCAGAGTTCTGTAGTCTGTTTACTTTGATGGGTAAGGGTTCTATTCTCACTGCAGTCAGCTAGTGTCTATGTGTCTTTGTGTGCATTTGCTTAACATTACCGAGAGTCTTTTTACACCTGCATGTGGGACACTGTTATTGCCATAATCTCCTTACCAGACACTTCTGATGTCATCAGCTATATCTGATTTGTGGATGTGTACTATTCCCACTAGGGCAGGGTCAGAGACTCCTCTGGAAGCCATGCAGAAATCACCTCATTCTATATGATACAGATTACAGTGACATGGATTTCTCTAATAACTCTGATATTGTTCATGATTGTGCTTGCTTATTTTAATGTTGTCCATGAGCATTTGCCTGTCTCCCACTTGCTGGAGACCTCTGCTGAGATTACACTCATATTCATAGGATCATAGGCCCTTACAAGCATAACCAAATTTTATCCTTGTTCCCATGATCAGCACATTTTACCCTTGCCCAAGAGGGACCCAGATAGATCCCCTAGGGAGTATTTACGGTTGCTCATCCAATCGTCCAGATTGCATTTGAAGAGGCTCAAATCTGTTTAACATAAAGTGGCAGTCTTTTCCAAAGGTGTGGCAACCTTTATCCCTCCAGCAGGTTCTATTAATGTCACATACCAGGTTTAAGTCTTTAGAACAAATTTTAGGCAAATCAGTTTACACAGTTTCACAATATCCACCCTACCCCAATTGTATGTAATATCCCTGATAGATGGCCTCTGCATTATTCATGTAAGGATGCTTATCTCACACAGACATCCTCCCCTTTGTTATATCACCTTGTGTGACAGTCACATAATACACATTTTCACTCTTCAGTCCCTATTGTACCAGACTGATATGTGATTGGTGTTGCTGCTACAACCGTCTTACATTGACATGCCCTCATCTGTTGTACGTTAGGTTGTTTCACCTGTCCCCTTTCCCTGTGTTCATTCCTACAATTCATCTGTGTGTCACTATTCTATACACACACTTCCCCAAACTGTTTATTTTATATGGCAGTCGAAGTACCAGGGTAACAGAAAGTTCACACCGGGGATCACACCAACTAGATAGGGGCCAAGGGTACTAGCTGCTAGTACAAGGGTCTAGAGAACTACTAAAGGGGCGGTGAATACCACACAATGTGGCTGGGCTAATATATGCCTTTGGGCAGATAGCCCAGTACCAACCTATGAACCTATGTACCCTTACAGATCATTTATACAACTTCAGTATGGAATGCCAGCCATCAGATTTCACAATAATCTGCACTGTAGATACACTGTCCTGCACTATGCTTGGACCATATACTTAATCATATCTCTCAAATGTCCAGATTTTTGCCTTTATATTTTTTGGTATGTTCCTTATCAAATTTGTGGTTTTCTGCCAAATCATTGGGAATATCTCAGGACTTGTGACTCAATAATTACATACATTTGAGTTTCAGACTTCAAATCCATCAGAACATGAATCTTAACACAAATCCCTGGTTATTCTAGCACATTACTAAAGAGGAAATATGTCAAATATGTCCCTATTTCTGGGTCATTGCCCCCCAATATGTTGGCCTTTATCCAGATGTCTTGCACTAAGAGATTGAGAGCTATTTGTTAAGCTCTGGTGATCATTGTGGCATTCCACTCAAAACAGCAGACCTTCAGTGCTCTGATTTAAACAGGATTGCTATCAACTTTTAATTACATGGTTTCATGGCCAGCAACACTCTTGCCAGCCATGAAAGCTCACTTACTTATGTTTAAACACGGTGTGTAGCATACATATGCAATAAGCATTGCCGCTCCCCTCGCATCATCGCTCACACATGTAAACCCCATGTAGGCTATACGTGAAGCCTACACAGAGTTTATTGAATACCAGGGAGGATCTCTGTGGTCTTCATGTTAAGATACAAACTCATTTTGAGACTAAATTGTTTAATCTTGCTAAACATATGTTTCAGAACACCATCCAAGGGCAACTTATTTACTCATCCGAACACTCCTTGAAGTCACACTATATTGCATTTGCCTTTTGTTTCTAACCCTTCATCCCTATTCTATATCACTGAGTGGCCTAGTCACTGCTGGCTGATGGTGCCTAATGCTGGGTTAAAACAACATTAAAATGTATTTTCTTTCTGCTGCAGTGTTACACTGGTTGCTTGAAAACTTTGTTTCTAAATTCTTGGTTATCTTACATTTCTTTTCTGTATCACATTAATTAAGTCAGTGTTTGCAGTGTTATTGATTTGTAGCTTCCTCGATGTAGTACTTTAAACTGGCCATTAGTTAAACATTTGTGATAGTGTATTGCAGGAATTAAATTATACTGCTCTATCACTGTAAATATCGCAAATTCACTTATTTATTTTTTAAACACCTCTATTGAATTATCACTTGTGAAATAGGCAAACTTACATTTATATAAAATACATCACACCATATTACCAAGTTCACATTTACAAACATTATATTAAACATCTATTGTTGTATATCATATAATCTGAACAGCATTACATAGCTTGATCAATTCTTGCCTTCTCTTAAACCTCATTCCTCCTCCAAAACATTTTTCTGACTGTGTTGTTCTCGCAATTTCCATTTTTTTCTTGTAATTTACTCCTACCCTTTTCTAAAAATCTAACTTCCTGTTCTTTTATTTGAGTTACAATATTCACTACTTCAAGTACAGTTAGTTTTTATTTTGATTTCTATTTTCTAGTATTTGCTTTCTTGCCAGCAACTAGCATTACACTTAACAAGACCTTACTATGCCTAGGCAGTTCAGATCCCGTATCCAAGTTCAAAAAAATAATTTCCTTAGTTGCACTCATTTGCTCACCCAATATTACTGACAAAGTACTCTGTAAGAAATATTTGAAGTCTGACAACTCATTACACTCCCAAAACATATCCATCTATCCATCCATCCATCCTCAACCCCTTTCCCATTTTTGTACATGGAGTTGGAGTGTCACTTCAGCAGTGACAATCATCTCAAGCCAATGTTTTTCCACTTCCAAAACATATGTTCCCAATTATTTCTTTCTTATCCATCACTCCTCCAATGTTTTCCATCTACCTGAAGACAAAATTCTTTGGAGTCTGCTTAGGGTATAAAAGTATCTATACAAACACTTCCAGGCCTAAATCTGATAGATTTTGTTGTATATTTGGGAGACCCACATATGCCCTCCCACTGTTTCTTTGTGAATTGCACATCTTATATATTTTCCGGTCTTTTCTGACCCCTTCTGATTGATATTTTTTAATGAAAATAAATAATTAGTACTTCAGCTGCAGTACTGTTACTGGAAATGACAATAAGCGTCTATATCAGAACATCACAAACTGAAAATATCAAACAGTCACAAGAGCGAAAATGCCGAAACTCGAATTCGGTATTGTGGGGGGGCTGTGCCCCCACACCCCCCGCTAAATATATATTCCAACTCTGAGATCGCACTACAGTGAAGAAAGGGCAAATATCCCAATCTTCACTGTACTGTGATCTCAAAAAACAACCCTCGACATTTCGACACTTTCACTGTTGTGCCATTCGAAATTTCCACTTTGCGATAATATGATATAGATCTGACAATAAATATATGGCTGTTCAGAAAAATCCTTCCAACTCTCTTTTTACCTTGGAGATCTGAGCCTTTCTGTCTGGTCATAAGAGACTCAGAACCACTTACAGCATGTCCAGCTGTCTGGATATTTACCCTAGATTTGCACCCTCTTTGCTTTTTTCAAGGTGTTGTGCATATCCTCCTCTTTGGCCTTTTATATAATGTCATTCCTTACAAAAATTGCTACCTTACTGCATTCTTCCCCTGACACCACCACATGCTGTCTTATCACCTGCATAAGCTTTCACAGAGAGACTTATCTAGGTTGAGGGAAAGGGGGTTGCTGACCTTGGTGAAAGCTATAAGTGGGAACAATCATCAGGTGCTAATGGTGTGGGAATGCAATACTGCTATTGATTTGTGAAGCTATGATGATATTGTGGCTTCATAAATGAATGTGGATACTACATTTTTGGTTGTGGCTGAACTGCTGAGGAGTTCAGTGGGTCAGTGTGTGGTGATTCTATCTAGTTTTTCACATTTGTAGCATTGCGGCTGGCTTCAAATGTAAGATGTAGATTGATACAGCTACACAGGATTAGAGTTTTGTTTTTTTCAGAAGACATTATTTGTTGGTTTGTTTATTTTTGATCTTCGACAAATTTGAGCAGAAAGGATACCAAGTTAGAGAAATGCATTTGGTTTTAGGTAACTTAGCTATAGCTCTGCTTTCATGGTACCAGCTATATCCATCGTCCCATTTCCCATTTTACAACGTTTTGTAACACTCCATCTTTCTTCCTGAACTCACTGCGTTGCATTGCAATAATAGTCATGCTCATTAACATTTTTGCTGGTTACTCCACAACATTTTGTATTGATTTTTATTTTTTTCATCTGACTAATAGCTTCGAATTACTCTCTCCCTTTTACTCTTTTCAGACTCACTTTCCATATTGCTTTAAAAGTACAGTTAAGAAGACATGACTTTCAAATCTGTTTTGAACTGTAGTGTTCCCTCTCGGTTATGGTAGAATCAACATCTGTCTCTGACCAGCCCTTCTTTATTCTCCTAAAAATCCCAAAATATTCTTCCCTGTCCACTTTTGCAGTTAGTTATTATATCTCTTATTTCCTGCCTTCTTTAGTGTGCTGCCTGCTAGCAATGCTGTCTCCAACCACCCCTATTTTACATCTCTCCCCTACTTAACTAGTGACTATGTCTTTAGCTCCTCTGATGGATCTTTATCGGCTGTCTGCATGACATTTTGTATGAATCCCATTTCTTGGTCACCACTTATAAATTTATTTCTGGCAGTTTGGTATACACATTTAAGACCATGTACTTCAAGACCTAGACCCTGCAGCAGTCCTGCATTTTTTTTTATAGGTTCATAGATTAGTACTAAGCTAACTTCCCTTGTGAGCTATTTTAAACCTAGCCAATTATCCCTTGTGAGACTCCAACCCTGCACCTTGTGTTTGTAAGGCAAACACCTTAACCATTAGGCCACCTTCCAACCCTTTGCATGATTCTTACAACCTACATTTACCTACTTTTGTGACTCTGTGCGAGTCACTTAACCAGACATTTTTCCAAGGTAGCAACCCTGAATATTGGACTGTGTGTCAAGTGGGCTTAATTAGTTAAGAAATTGTACTTATTATTATGAAATCCAAGTTCTGAGACTTACTTTGCAGTAACTGGATTTTCCAGTGTCCCTTGCCAAGACCTCTGGTGATTTAGTTTACAATCATCAATACTATTTTATGTATCACAAAACTGGCTTTACTCATCTGCTACACTTTCTGTATCATGTCAACACTGCTGTTTTCTTCACCTTTTTTCCTCTAGTTGCAGCCATCAATTTTCCACACTATCGTTGGTGGTTGCTTACAGCCCTACCTGCATTGTGCACTCTTTCTACACACCATACCTATTGCTGACTATTCTTGGTTCTCTTTCAACTTATTCTATTCAGTCTGATCCTCCTTTCTAATTGCACTTCCCTCCTCACATCCACCTTCACCTTGTCTTTCCAATCCCTCCTCTACTGTGTTACCACTGTCTGCACCATTCCCTTGTCCTGTTCCTGACCTAGCAAACACTTTCTTCCTTACGCCAAGCAAAAGCTACCCCACCAATAAACAAACTGATCTTTAAGGACATGTCTCCTTTCCTACTGCTGCCTGACATCTGTCTAAGTGCCTCTGACATCCTAGTATACTCTTTCACTTAACCACCCACTAGTTCTGTCTGCCACTCCCTCCTTCCACTGTAGTTAAGTAGCTGTTCTACTACTTCCCTCCTCTTTTCTCTGGTGTTACTCCTTCCATGGAAATTTCTATTTCTTCTTTCTCATCACCTTTTATCAGCACTTTCTTCCTCTTTGCCGACACCTTTACTTCCTTCTCCATGTCTTCATTTATCTGGCCGCCTCACCCACTTATTTCTTTCCCTTCTTCCTTTGCTTTGATTTCTGTCCTCATGTTTGTTGAGATACTTTTCTGTACTGCTGAGGTTACATCTGCTCATGTTCTTCTACCCTTTGCCATTCTGTTACCTGCCTTTCAAACCCATCTGACCTCCTGTTGTGCCATCTTATCTAATTACTTTGCAATTTCTCAGCAGCCAACCATTCCCATCCTTTTTTCCTTTATTCTCAAGTGCAGCTATGTTCTTTCACCAGCAAGACCCTATTTTATTTTATTTATTTATCTTCTAGTAAGATAAATGAGCTGAATTGTCATCCATTTTCTGTCACAATTTAAGCTACAACAAGAAGAAGAAATACAATGCATATGGACAATTTACTGTAGTCAGCAAACACATTTCTGGGGGATAGGCAGAAATCAGGGTGCTTAGAGAAAACTCACACACACACACACACACACACACACACACACACACACACACACACACACACACACACACACACACACACACACACACACGCACACACATAACATGCATAGACAAATGAACCTAGACCATGGAACTATAAGGCATAGATCCCACCACTGAGCCAGCATGATGTCTGTATGACCTGTCCTCCAAAGATGGAACCTGCATAAACAATGAGGCTCTTTTATTATCTTTTATCATCTCTCCTCTCCTATGACCTGTACTACTCTCTTCTACCTGTCCTATTTTTGAAACTAATCTACTTTTTGCTATCTAGAAATGTCAGCATAGTTGTTCATTAGTATACATACTCAATTTATAGCTTAAAATCTAAATAATATGATTACGTCACTTCAACATTTAAGTAAAATTATTATCATCAAACCCATTTTTCCTATTTTCTTCATAGGGTTGGGATGTCACTTCCACTATTCCTCTCTGTTTTGATTCAAAGCCACTCTCCTACCTTATTTGGCAGTCATACCTCATTGTCCCATGTCTTCTTTCATAAAATCCATCCATCTCTTTGCTGATGCCCTTCATCAGATTGTCTGCTGCTTTCCTGCACATGTATTGGAATCATTGCAATCTCTTCTTTTTGTCCATCTCTTCAACTGGAGCTACTTTGGCTTCATCCTTCTTACAGTATGCATCCTACCAATCATCTCAGGCACTTCATCTCTATCACCTCTAGCTTCCTCAGTTGGTCTGCCTTCATTGCCATGTTTTTGTATAATGCAGAAGAATTGGTCACACCGCTGTTACGCACACCTTATTTTTCAGCTTCTTTGGTCTTCTTCTGTTACACACTACCACTGCAGTTATGTGCACAGTGTATGCAACCCTCCCGATTGTAGCTTTGACCTCATCATTCAGACTTCCCTTCTCCTCAACCACCCCTCAAAGATACTTAATGCTGTCAACCTGTTCCACTGTTCCCCCTTTTTTCTCAGTCTTCATTTTTTCTGATTTCCCTCATTTGCTGGTATTACAATGGTCTTACCTATACTCAGTTTCTTCATGTGTGCTTTCACTTTTACATTCCATTCTCCTATCATTGGCTGATGTTATTGTTTAGTTTCCCTGTATTTGTTATGTAATTTGCATACAACAGGTTTCTTGATCTGTCCCATTCAACCTGTTTGCTGATGAAGCCCCTCACTAGTATGAACTGCAACGGGCTCAGAGCTGATAAATACCCTCTCCTACTGGGAACCCCCTTGCAAATCTGAACACTGTTTGCATTTGTTTCTTTGGGTCCTTATACATAGCCTGCAGAAATTCTACCAATGTTTTGAGAATTTGAACCATTGCAGGACTGCTTTCCTGGTGCCTTGTCATATTCTTTCTCTAAAGCTAGAAGTGTCCAGTTGGACTCTTTCCACATCTCTAACTTCTTTCCAGCTATTTGTTTCACTGTGAACACAAAGTCAGTTGTGTTGCTTCTTGATCTGAGTCCAAAATGCTGATTTCTGATCTTAACATTTTGGTACTCTGTGTATTTGTTTAGAAATCACCCAATGCAGCATTCTCATACAATGTGACAGGAGTTTGATACCTTTATACTGCCCACAGTTATGAATGTTCTCTTTATCCTTGGACACTCAATCTAGAATGCTTATTCTCCAGTCATCTGTGACATGCTTTTTTCTCCATATCGCTATAAGTACCCTATGGTCATTTCTTCCCTATCTTGTCCAGCATATCAATCATATGTACCATGACCTCATCTGAGGTTACTGCTTTCCCTTAACTTCTTCATAGGTGGGCTCTTCATCTGATTTCATCACAGGCTGTATCTGGGCAGTGCAGATTGCATGATGTTTTCTAGATTCAGAAGCTGCTGTAAGTACTTCCTCCATCTGCTTTTGATACCCTGTGGAATGTTGAGGATGGTGTTGTTGGTATCCATTTGAAGGGTGTCTGGTGACTATTTTCTTCAAATTTCGGTCTTTGCGTTACAACCTGATCTGCTGATTCACATTCGATAAGGTGGAATAGTGCCTCTGATGCTTCACTCTTTGCTATTTCAACTGCTGACTTAGCCTCTTTGTTGTCCAACTAGTATTCCTTCTTAGACTGGTCCATCTTTTTTGTCTCCCATTTTTCATGTACTCATTCCTTTCTTTTTCTTTCTTTCTTTCTTTCTTTCTTTCTTTCTTTCTTTCTTTCTTTCACTTCTGGACTTCTGAATTCTAACACCAGCTTTCCTTATATACCTTATTTTCATACATAGCATGTCAGTAGATCTGTTCTATAGTTCTCACACATGCTATTTTAAGGGAATGTCTTCTTTCTGAGGTTGAGGGCTCCCTAACTATTTCACTGAACTTTTGTGCTTTTTTTCTTGTCAACCTCCAGGTCTTCATCCATGAGTCTGTTGACCATAAAACCATATCTGAATCTGGTCACTGCCTGCAGATGATTTTGACAACTAGTGTTTTATATTGTATGCTAGCTGTTTCACTGAGAGTGACTTTGCACTGACTGATTTTACCTGAATGTTTTTTTCTTACCAGTAGGAAGTCTATCCACATTGCATGTTGGCTTTTCTTGTATGCAAGTTTGTGACTGTCACTCCGGATGAAGCCTGTGCTGGCCATTCTCAAGTCATTTGACATGACAGAAGTCTAGAATGGCCTCTCTTCTTTTTTCATGTTGCCACACCCATGTGGATCCAGGAAGTCCCTATATTCTGCTCTGTCTCTCTTAATACGTACATCAAGGTCTCCCATTATTAACACCAACTCATGTTGTCCTTCTTTGTCCATTAGGTCTTGAAATTTCTGCTAGAATGCACTCTTTCCCTTGGTATTACAACTCTGCTATGGTACAGAGGCCAAGATTATACATGCCGTACTATCCTTACACTGGAGTCTGATTACCATGAGTCTGTCACTAATTCTGATGACATTCCTCACTCTTTTCCAAAGCATCTCCCTCATCACATTTCCCACACCATTTCTGAGTAATAAGTTTTGGACAGCAAGTCAAGTGGGTTTGCTGCAGTACACGTTAGCCTCATCCTTACCATCATCCACTTCCAAGCTGCATTCTGTCAGTGAACCTATACTGAGTGTAGCAATCCTTAGTTCAAGTTTAGCAGGTTGATTGGTTTTACATCCAGCTTCCACTCAACAAATCTAACTCAGGTAAGCTATGATGAGCAGCTGGAAAAATGTTGTCCACTAGCTTATTGAACCAGGGTTCATGGGCTTTATGGCAGGCACACACTTGCCAATAGAGGTACATAGACCCTTCCCTCCATCAGTATGCAATCCTTGCATTGGTTGAATAGATGGGCCCTGAACCCACATATTACTGGCAAATACCCATGCCCAGTTGTGGTCACTTTAGACAGCATGATCAAATCACCTATAGTCAATCATAACACAAATAAAAAACATAAAATAGTATTAACTAAATATACAGAATTATGATGAGGTCACTGATCACTTATGTTTTTGAGACATAGATGACAAGAAATTCACCTGAAGAGCAAAGCCCGATGGGTGAAATTCAGCATCCATGTCGAGAACATATAATGAGAATGATGATGTTTCAGACACACCTATAATATTTTCTACTGCATGGACAGCTATATATGTATTATTGGAATTTAAATCCCATAAGATAATTTGTTTTCCCCATTTTTTTGTTTATAATGAATGAAGCATCTAACAGCATTAAAGCTGCTCTTTGTCAAAAGACACTATCTGTTGTTAATCTCTAGAATGAAATGCAATCTTAACAGTGCCAAGGGGTGCTTAGAAAAGGTTGTCAGGCACCTTTCTGACATTAGAAAGGATATTAATAAGCTTGTCTTTTCCATATTTTGAGCATGCACTACATATATTTTCAAATGCTGTGTAGTAACTATACGTCAACAGCTAAATCTGTAAGGTCTGTTAATTAAAGTTTTTATGCAATCAATTACTCTGCAAGACAACATAAGCTGAACTGTAAACCAACAGTTGTAGATATTTGTGAACAAACAAACTGAAAACTAAGTTCTTAATAAAAAATTAATTCAAAAGTCAACAAATTTATCTTTATAAGGTAATTCATTGAAATTTAAACAACACTCACCAGATTCCATGATATAGAGGAATGGAGCCCATACTGTGACCAAGGTGAACAGGATTTGACCAGGGTTTGATCAGTTGCCCCAGCACTGAAGAAGTTAGGCAGGCAAAAGAAAACTGAAGGGTCACTACACACACAACTTTGGCAAGAGGTGGAATGGTAGCAGGCACTTGGGTAGCACATAGGGTTTGCTTGGTGGCTAAAACCTTAATGGAAGTGAAGGATGCTTACTGCTGACATAACATTAAACATCCACCTCCAGTTCTACAAGTTGGGCATACACAGGAACCTTTGAACCACCCCTAATGACTGTCTCACTGATGACTCCTCCTTGTCAACCCTGACACCTATGATGAGGAGAAATTGACAGATTGGCTGGGAGAGGCTGATGGTTGACAGGCATCAGGATCACAGAGTATAAATAAAAAAATAAACAGTACTCTATCAAATTTGAAGTACAACAATACAGCTTGCAGTCATGTGCTATGCAATACATATTATTAGAGCTCATCAATATGTGCCTTATTTACTTTTTTAAACATATAGTCTAGTGTCACCCATCTACCTATAAATTACTCCATATAGTAAAATATAGTAAAATAAGTATCTGTTTTCTAAATATATCATGTTCGTTTCCATATATATAATGGTGAAAATTGAACAGCATACCTTTCAACACACAGGAAAAGAAAGTAGTTCATGGAAACATATACATATATATATATATATTTTGTGTGTGTGTGTGAGTGTGTGTGTGTGTGTGTATGTGTGTGTCTGTGTGTGTGTACACTGACATATATCCCAAAATATGTGTTGCTTGACATTAAATTATTTACACGTAATGTAGCTCTCAAGTTGGTTTTTGGGAACTGTACTAATTCATCGGCTGTGTCTAAAGGAACAAGTACATTTGTTCCACAACTGCCTCCTGTGCTTGAAACTTTTTTCAGGACTGTTGAGAAGGAGCTACTTTGTACTGACATTAAAAGAATAACTTTCACAATTTAACATATGATGAGTATAAAGCATTATGTGAGCTACGGACTAATAATGAACTGACTATACGTCCGGCTGACAAGGGGGGTTCTATAGTGATCCTTAATACTGTGAAATATGATTTATATATGGTTTGTTTACTGAAGATATTTTTTTTGTTAGTCTGGATATACAGATGCTTTTTACTATAATTCCTCATGACATGGGGATAGCATCTTAGAAAAATTATTTAAGGGAGAATGTTGATTATTCTTCAGACTTGATAGATTGTATAGGTACTCTGATGGAGATAGTGTTATGCAATAATGTATTTTTATTTGGAGAAGTTGCTTTTAGGCAGAAGGTTGGTGTGGCCATGGGGATTCCATGTGCTAATAGTTATGCCGATCTGGTATTGGTGGACTTGGAGCGCATGGCAGTCCTCTGTGGCCATGAAATTTGTCTAATCTTCTGTACTATAAGCGTTTCGTGGATGATATTTTTATTTTGTGACGTGGCTCAGAGATAGACCTTATGAGGTTTGTGCAGTATCTTGAATCTACCAGTAGTTGTTTTAGATTTGTTCTTAATCATTCATGGACATGCATTGAGTTTCTAGATACCAAGATTGTACTCACCAATGGTATTTTATCTAGTCCCCTTTATAGGAAAGAATGTAGGAAAAATGCACTTTTACATTTTAATAGTATGCATCCTAAACACATTTTTAAGAATATTGCTGTAGAACAATATTTGTAGATGTCACGTTTACATACTGATGATGCACAATGTCAGGAGCTATGCTAGGTCTTAAAGATGATTTACTAGTGAGAGGATACAATGAACAGTCATTGGACAATAGTTTAAACATTGTTACTACTATGCGCTCTGATAGAGGTCAACAATTTTTTCACCGAACTTATATCCCTTTAAAAAGGAATGCACATGATAGTATTTCTACTAATGTCAGATTGTCGCTGACATATGGAAATAATATTCGGCAAGTTTGTAATGTGGTTAAGAAGTTCAGGCCAATTCTACTTTCTGATAACAAAGTGAAGGATATTGTGGGTAATAAACCCTATTGTACATTTAGGAATAACCTTTATCTCAAGAGACAGCTTGCTATAAATCTTTTCATGTTCTGTTGCCTTTATCTGATCAGTTGAGCACCCATAAGTGTAAACATTGCAAAGCGTGTAGCTATATATCCATGGAACAGGAATTTCAGCATCCTGTCATAGATTATTTTTTTAAACCATGTTTTTTTTTATGCTGACTGCAGATCTAAGGGGTTGATTTATTTGGCTAGATGTAAGTCCTGCACATCCTTCTATGTAGGGAAGACTGTCAGAATGCTATTAGAGCTCATTCTGCAGCATGTGGGTGATATTAAATGAGTGAATTTACTCAATGCATTGGTTAAACATGTTTCTATGTCATCTGGGCATTCTTTTGTCTTTAGTGTTTTGCAGCTTGTACATGTTAATAAGAGAAGGTGTAATTTTAATAACAAATTGGAAAACACTGAAGCTAAATGGATTGTGAGGTTGCAGGCAGATAAACTGCCTGAAATTAATTCAACTATACCATTAAAACCTGCTTTAAAAAACAAAGTATACATCAGTAATTGATGTTTTTATTTGATTGGTTGATTGATTGATGTTTGATTATATAAAGATATGTGATTTTGTGATGTTTTTTATGGATCTGATAAAGCACTATGTGTGAAAGCGCTTATCCTCTGGAATAGTCTTATTTTATTTTATCGGCCTTGGTGGAAGTTTGGTTCTTGTGGGGCATTTATTATATTTTCACCTAGCAACCTTTGGCTGTTGGTATTATATATTTTTTTCTATATCCCAAAATATAAGCAAGTTTTCTGAAACCATGAGAAATCTTAATTTATTTTTTTATTCATGTATATATGTATGCATGTATTCATGTATTTTTTTATGTTTGCCTTTATTGACTGGGAAAATCTGACTGGGTAAAACCTATTTTCAACGGAGGCCAGGGGATAAAGCTCTTCATTTGAGTTACACACGATGTACATTTATAATTGCATGGTAAAAACATCTATACATGAGCTTATTTGCATGCCAACTTCTAGACATATCTTAAGTTAACAACAGCAACTGTTACATGTAGGAGAGTGTGTTCCAGATATCTGAAGAAAAAGAGCCTTCCTCAGGTAAAGCACTTACTAATGAGCTCCAATAGGGTGTATTCCCTGAAAAAACATGAGATCTGAACAAGAAAGAGACAGTTGGTATTCTGCAAGATGTGCAGGTACATTCATGAGGGTCCATAAACAGTTGTTCATAATTTTGAGAGGACTTTATCATGTTCAGGTAAATGTAATTGCAACAGCACTTATGTTGTTTATTTGGCTAGTTGCAGTTCCTGCAATGCATTCTATGTGGTGAAAACTATCAGGAAGTTGAGGGACAGAATAAGGGAACATTATTATGATATAAGGAAAAAAAAATACTAGTGCCCTTTATAGAAACGCTACTGTCTGACCTACTTTTAAGAAGTTTTCATTTTTTGTTATCGACATAGATATGGTGATCCCTGTGTGTGGGGATGCAGATACTTTGCTTGAGTTAAAGGAACTTAATTGGCAACTTAGGTTCAATGCCACAGTTGTACCAGGTTTAGATGATTCTGTTTCATTGACACGCATTTGAAAGATAAATGCAGACTTTGTATGATTAAGTTTTAATAGCATTTTAATAGTATTCATTATTTAAGATTTTACCTTAGGTTTTATAAATTGCGATCTGGTGGTTTAACATCATTTCAAACTTTATATATATTTTCATGCAGTTTTTTACTAATTTCCACTATTTATTATTTTTGATTTAGCACATATGGAGCGTGATTTATTATTCATGAATGGTTTAATTTATTCATTCATTCAGCCTTTCATTCATGGTAAACCTATAAACATTGTGTGTAATTACTCTGATGAAGTCTTTTTCAAGGACGTTTTAAGACGAAAGCACTCTTTATTCAATAAACCATGATACAGTTATGACAGTGGTTCCTGATTTTTTTTTCCATTTTTTAAATATAGACAGTTACATTTTGGTTTTATAATAAAATGTCATATTCTATATCATTATAGGCTTGCAGCAGAAAGGGAACATGGACTTACAAACAAACTCTCCTTTTGTTCACATCATAAATGTACTCACTATTCCATTCATTCAGAAGAATTAGTTAAAATTATCAGTTTTGGAAATGAGAAAAAAGAACTTTCAAATGCCAAATGGATTATGCCAGCCTGCAACTTGTAGTTCAACATTCTGAGTTACTATATAATTTATACACAACAATGCATTTTTCTGCTGTTTGAGCACTTAACAGATGTTAGGAAATAATACTTTTATCATTTATATTCTCCCAATAGTTTGATTTTAAAGCCCTATGGTGATGTCTGAGTTGTAGTCCTATCATGCAGTAATAATGCACTCTAAATGTTGGCATGAATGGGAATACCAGATCATGGAAATAAAAACCTTAGATAAAATATAAGGAACTATGGAAAAGATGCAGCCGTGTCTGTGCTGTGCCTGTTTCATTTGTATAACTGGATACATGCCAGCTTTTAGAAATATCTTATGTTAACAACAGTAACAGTTACCTGTAGAAAGATGTGCTCTGGATATCTGAAAAAAGAGCCTTACTCAGGTAAAGCACTTAATAATGAGCTGTAATAGAGTGCATCCCCTGAAAAAAAGAGGTATGAACTAGAAAGGGACAGCTGGGACTTAAACTTTGCTTGAATTTGCATGAAGCTGTGTTTCCATAAGAAATTATTGGGGGGGGTTGAATTTGTAAAGCTTATGGAAGCTATGTCTTGTTCTTGTAGGTTTGTGTACCAGAAGGACAAGCACAACCTAAAATGGAAATGGATCATAATGGAAGCAGGATTTGTTTGACGATGAATTGCTTGATCACTACAAATTAGCTGAGTGGGGTGCCATCAGGGCATGCTGGAAGGTCTTTAGTGAAGCTAAAATCCTGTGTTGATGTGGTGATATAGTATTTAGTTTAATTAAATCCACAGAGGAAGATCGCATGTACCTCAAGCACTCATGCGTTCCACTCCCCAATCCCTCTTACTACCTAACCAGGCTCTCAAACAGAAAAAAGCACAGCTGCAATTACCAGCTTTCACAGTCAAACCCCCTGATCTCTGACATTCACTTCATCACATGATAGAAGCTGCCTTCTCGTATAGTATAGTTAGTGTTCCTACAACTTGTGTCACACAGTTTTCACCCTCTTTCTCATTCTCAGTGTCACCCTTCCACTCTATCATACTTAATCAATTTAAACCTCTATCTTTTACTTCTTCTATTTTAATTTATTATATTCCTATCTCACTGTATTACAGTAATTATTTAGCACAAACTCTCCTCCTCCAATTGTGCTTCTAGGACAGTATAACATTTATTTTGTAGGGTATATTCTCAGACTAATTAATGTTCACCTATTCTACTGAATTATACAATCCAATGCCACTGAACTGTATAATTGCATAGCTTCACTTACCTGTGGTGGATCATATGTTATTTTTCATGAGTTTTCAATGTAAATTGTCATTTAATCTACCCATTATATGTTTTTTAGCTTGTTTTTTATTGGTTGTAAAGCCTAGTCTCAATGTAATTTATTAAGTAAACTACTTATAATATTATCTTGTATCTTGTCTTTGAGTGGTAATAAATCCACATCTGGGGATGATAGAGTCCGCCTGGATGATTGCTTTACCCCAGTCAACAAAAATAAATAAATAGATTTATTAGACATCCTACAAAAAAAAAGATTAAATAAAATATACATCCTCTGTTTTTCATTAGGACTGTAAGATTAGGAGTGGCAGTAAGGGAAAAGTGGGGTTTACTCACAGTTAGGAGCAAACTGGGCAGTGATAACTTCCAGGTGGAGACAAGGAAGCTCATTGGTTGTTGCTTGGGGGGTGGCGGGAGGGATGCTCGGAGAGAATGCCACTTGCAGAAGTGAGGGGACAGCCTTTGCCATCAACCCATAGCACTCCCTCCCCCAACACGTCACCAGGTGTGCATGTGTTGAGGCTGGTGGAACCTAAAGCAGAAAATCTCAAATTACCCCTGATAACTGTGTGAAGAATAGCTTTCCCTGGCCACCCTCAAGTAGGTAGTGGGGAGAGAACCCATTGGCTACGTGGGTGGCTTTTGGCTAACAGACAGTTGGGGTAAAATGTGAAAAAGAAAAGATAGAAAAGTGTGTGTGTGTGTGTGTGTGTGTTTGTGTGTGTGTGTGTGTGTGTGTGTGTATATCTGTGAGCGTATATTTGTGTTTTTTCCTGACAAGGAGCATCTGCTGACACTGTATCAAATCAGTGAAATCCGGGCTTTTATCATCTGGACTGCTTAGGAAAAGCAACTGAGTATGATAACATGTCTGTGGCTTGAGTGCTGGATAAGAATTAGTTATCACTATATATAAATATGGTGGGTTTATGGGGGAAAAGACTAGTAATGAAGGTTAGGGCAGTACCCCCAGTATGAGCAAATGGTGTAACCTTGATATCTGAAAGAAGTTCAAGAACCCGGTTCCTATGCATAATCTGTTTCACTGGTCTTCTCTATAAGTAAATTAGTTTTAAGAGGTATCATTACTGATTTTGTTTGGCATAGTGATTATGAGACTTGAGTCAAAGGATGATTATTATCGTTGTTTATGTGGAAAATGATGAAGTGCTGCAACTTTTCCATAATCGTGCCACATTAAATTATATGAGCTAAGGACAGATGGCAGCTAGATAATGTAATATAATATAACATATTTTTTAATGATTTCTAGGATGATTACTGCTAACAATGTCCCATAATGAGAAGGGAATTTACAGTATCTGAATGGAAGATATTAGAAATAGAAATATGCTGTAATAACAAATTACAGAAAAAAATAATAGTGCTATGAAGGTTTGCACAGCCTTTGACATGCTTCAGAATTTGTTTGATTCAAGGGGCCAAGACGTGCATCTACAGGAGTAAAAAGTTCTACAATATTTGCAAAGCAAAGAAGAATAAAATGAGGGTGTTTAGACCTGTGGTTTAAAAGATGTATTGGGTAGATTAAAAAAGGTACTGTTTTTCAATGTTAACAGTTTTAAATTCCGAGACTTGTAACTGTGACTCCCAAAATAGACTGATATGTAAAAATGCTGAATTCTACATGCTAAGCTACAAGACACAGTCTAGGTGTAGTAATCTCAGCGTTAGTATATAAAAATATTTGGGTACTGGGATGACACCTCTCAGAATGGATATGCATGAGGCTTGCTCCTCAGCAAAAATATGTTTAAAGGAGAACAGAGAATGTCGCTATTCATTGTTCTCTCTTTTATTTTATTTATTTTTTTTTAATAATTCCAAGACTCACAATTTGGGCCTCAGAATTACAGAAGGGAGCTGCTTGACTAAAGAGAAAAGTGCATGGCATACAGTCAAACTTTCACATTTTTAGCAATACTGGGAGGATCCTGTTGTCTATTTAGTGAGCTTAGAAAGAGAAATGATTCTGGAATATGCACAATGGATGTTCAAAAGAAATACTGGCATGGCTGTATAATGTTACATCATATGTTACGAAAAGAAGCAAACAAAATCATTCTGCACATATAGTAATATAACTCCAAAACAAGTCAATATGAAATATCTTTTAGCAGACCAACCAAAAAGTTATTAAAACATAAAGATAAACAAAGATTTTCTGGCATCTTGAGTCTTTCTAGGCATATAGGTATCAGCACTCAAGCAAAAACTGAAAATAGAAGAGAAAACATAATATAAATCCAGTAGCCTACAGTAATTGTACATATACAGGGAACTTAAAGCATATTAACTAATTCAGATTCACATTACTTATCACTCTGTTCGGTCAAAAGCATTCAAGCTTAATATAGAAAGAAAATCAGAGTACAGTAATAGTTAATAAAAAAGCAATAATCTTGGACATAAATAGAGTGATTAACATTTGTGACAAAAATCAAAAGTATTACAGGACAGTAACATCTCCTGAAAGTTGATAGCTATAAGGGATAATAATTTTGCAGAGACAGAGAGCATAAAACACATTAACTATTCAGGATACAATAACAAACTTATAAAAGAAGTTTAGAACAGACCATTTTGTCCTGGGACATCTTCAAATGGGGCCAGTTACATAGACTAGCAGGAATTAAGAGAATAAGGGGAGGATAGGGTTAAATGGGATGGAGAGATGTTTAGGAGAAAATGAGGTAATGGTAGGGAGGGGCTTAGATGATTTTGTCAAGGGTAACTGAGGTAGGAGTCACATTTTGGCGTGAACTTGCTACCCTCCCGCCCTTCCCCTTTTTTTTTTTTTTTTTTTTTTAATTAGTGGGGATTGTGGTTATTTCAATTTGGAAGGCAAGAAGAGGGGCAGGCTTGCCCTGTTCTGTCCCCCCTCTGATGATGGATGAATTCAATAAGTTTGGAAGGAAAGTGAGCGGTTGCTCTGGTGGACACGTTAATAAGCAAACTGAGCTGCTTATATGGATGGTGGTGTAATTCAATAAATTGAAGGTAAGTGGGGTAACGCTGCCTTGTTAGTGCAAAGATAAGTGAGCAAGTGGGGGACACTGCTTATCAAGGGTGTGTGGTTGTGCTGCCCTTATGATTATTTTATGTTTCCTTTCATGGATGTAATTATCACTGGTGTCATGTTTTGGTTGAAATTTATAACTATTGGTTAACAATCATAATTATGGAAGTTTAATAAAGGTTGTCAAATGTCATTCGGCGTTGTCTGTTTATTGAAGTGGACCATGACAAATAATGTGACAGTGGCTACACTGTTCAGAAAACAATGGTAGAGACCAGAAAACACATTAGCTAACTGGGAGATAATAACACACTTATCAGTGCTGTGGTATTGGACTAAAACTTTGAGCTGGTAAAGAGTTGCTTGCTGTGCCCAGGATGCAGGGTTTGATTCCTTCAGACATCATTTGCCTGTTGTGTGACTTAACCAGAAAGTCTTCCTGATACACCGCTCAAATGGCAACATTTGCCCAGTAGGATTACCCACTCAACAGATAAAAACTATTTTAGTAGTTACTGAGGTTCTTTTGTTGACTTTGAGGGAACATGGGCGGAATTCTTGGCTAGGCTTATAAGGGCCTCCGTGACAATAGCCTAGTATCATCCTATGAACCTATGAACCTGAGTGAAATTATTGTACAATCCTTTTTTTAATTCATAACTTTATTCCATTCTTTCATTCTAAATTTCTAGATATATGAATTAATTACTTTTAGTGCATTATCTTTTGCTTGTATTTACTTCTGTGGTACTTATGGCTAGTAAATGGAAGTGACTAGAACATGCAGTTTTAAGAGTATAATTTAGCTTCCCTTTTACATTGTCTTTTACTAAAAGTATAGGCAAAAATGCAAACATGAAGCTAAGAAAGTTTTCTAGAAAAGAGTTATGCAAGCTATTATCTTGTTGACTGACATAGTAACATGTGATGTCCCACACAGCAGTAGTGTAAGAGAGGTGGGGACATTTCTTTCTGACAATTATAATGTTATAACTCAATCTGATTCCCATAACAGCTTGTCTAATACTAAGTATCACAATTAGTGAAAACATGCTAGGGACCCCTTCTTTTTTTAACTCCCCACAACTGAGCATCAACTGTCACCAGAGCTTTCACTCATTTCCACATTAATCAGGTCTACCAGACCTGCTCTTACTTGTGTTGTTGAGGAGATCAAGGATACAAGTGTCCTATCATACTGCTGTCTGAAAGTCAGCATGAACTGACTCACCCCCAGGAGCAGCCCTGCAATCTGTTCTATGGCTGCTTTCTGGAGGTGGATGCATTCATACTTTCATACATGCATAACCACCTAAATAAGCCACACACTCTGTGTGGAGCTCTTTTCACAATGTTATTGTAGCAAGTGAAGCTGCCTCCCTACCCGCAAGATGGGTGAACTAGCATGGGCCATCTACTCCCATCCATTCTCACCTGGTTCCCCCAAAGCCATAGCACTTTTTGAATATAGGTCATCTGGGGTGCGGCCAGGGCTCTATCTCCCTGCACCACAAAGCCAGTATCAAGAGATTGTTTATTTAAATCTACAAAGAAACAGAAGGTTTACAGCTTCATGTTTGTGGCTACGACAGGTTTAGAGCCCAGAAACTATAAACAATTGTATGACGACTTATTTGTGAATTTGAAAACATAGAAGAAGGATGTTAACAAGATGAAGCAATGTGTCACAGATTGCAATGCGTAAGAGTTGTCAGGATGTTTGAGGATTGCTGATTTCCTGTCAGAGATCACATTTCTTGAAAGGTAATTCTAAACATTTTTAAAATACAGATGAACTTGATGATAAAGCAGTTCAGCTGTACAGGTGTCAAGGTCTTTGAAGGTGGCATGCAATAAGTTGTGAAAAGGGCAGTTTACCTCTCTCCTAATCATAGGAAAATGCAGCATAATTAAAACAATGAAAAGAATGTAAAGAACGGAATTCCACAGTCATACGAATGACTTTGTACCAGAGCAACAAAAAACTTAGGTGACTAAGCAGATAGGTAGGCTTCTTGCTGACTGTGTCAACAGCCAGATGCATTTCAGCCCCTATACAAAAGTAAATAGGTCAAAACAGCAATTTTAACATAGCTCACAGTAAAATGAACCTAGTAATTACACTGTTGTCTCAGAAAAGTTGTTGCTGGGACAGTGAAGGTGTCTATTTCGTATTACCAAATCAACATAACTTACTTTGTGCACACCACGGCAGACACCTCCATTGCATGTATGTAAAATTTAGTCCCAATAAGCATAGATGTCTATAGCATTTACAAGAACATAGTTGGACAGAAGAAGGTGTAGAACTAGAAGGATTTAAATGTCAAAAAATGTGGTTCTCTAAATGGTAGCATGTGCAATTCAAGGCCTATTCTCTGATTGCTGAAGGTCAGCACAGCCCATTGATATGAAACCAGGAAACAGGTACCCTCTATAATGAGCCTGTGTTTTAACAGAAACTGAAAATCTGGCAGTTAGACCAGATTGCAGCATCTCCCCTCCCTCATTGGTAAAGTGATGTTTGTCGAAGTGGTCCAAGAAAGAATGAAATACATTCTATTAACATTTAGTATTACTTGTCCATGGCTGACTTATCCTTCAGAGTTTCTGACTGAAAAGTAAAGACTGGACAACTTCCTCCAATACTGTGAACCTAAGCGTCAAATTATTTTACTTCCATTGATGGTTGCTAAGTTCTAAAGCTTTTGAACACAGGGATGTTACTTTTTTCGAAAGATGTTAACATGTTGGTTCCATTTGACTCTCACATGCTGGTCTAAATAAGTACAGGTCACCACATCTGCCTGGTATCAGAAATGTATTTATATGGTATATTTTGGGACTTTTAGTCTAGACCTGATTGACTGCTACATAAACTCTAGCTTCATCAACTTTAGAACATAATCTCAGAACCTGCTATTATTACACAGCATCTATTCATTAATAAAGCAACCATTTTATACTGAGATTGTCTGTGTTCGAATCCACGTCTAAAACACATTCCCAGATAAAAATGATAACTGAAATGTAGAACAGTAACACATACACAGGCTCTAACTCGAGTGAACATGGCTGTGAAATCATAAAATTACTGTTTTTGCTTGCTGAGCTTTGTAACAAAATATTGCTTATTAAGAGTGGAATTTCTTGCACCAGTTTTGAATATTAAAGGCCATATTTTAGGCAAGTATGCATAAACTACCTACAGATATGTCGACTCATGACTACTGTAGCTGGCATAACGTTTGCCTTTCTTTATATGACCGGTATCATAGGTATTTGTTACTAGAAGAAGACCACTGATGTTATTTATAATAGTTTAGCTTTAACTTAGAAGCACAGCAACTGCTATAAACTGTTGCCAACATTATATGACATGTATCATCAGAATGAACATACTGTACAGGGATGCTATATGTTACGCTTAATAGGTCAGCCACACAAAACACCAAACATGCCCAAGACTTTGACACCTTAACACTGTTTAACTTCTGAATTTTGGCATCTAAAGTACATGTTGTCCATTAGCATTTTTTTAACTTCATGACGAGTAGAAGATCAATAAAATCAATGCACATTTCTCAATTCAAATTGATTACTTACCAGGCAGATGGGGACCATGATCTGTAATTCAAGGCAGAATTATCTATTCCTTTATATCCTTCTACATGCATTACTGTTTTTTTTCTGTACTCTTTAATTGCAGCATACACATAACTGAACAGTTTATCAGGCTATTAAAGTACATGCAATGAAAGCAGCAATGTAGAAGGAACAGATAACAGAATTATAAATTACAGACTGGGGTCTTCGTCCTCCTGGTAACTAATCAATTGTAATTTGGAAATGTGCATTGATCTCATCGATCTACTTACTTGATCACAAAGTTCATAAGAAATGCTATTGATCAGAAAATACCTTGGATGGCTAACTTCAGTTTTCACCTTAAATATTGTACTTTGTTTTATATGTAAGGTGACACAAACTTTATACAAATAGATTCTGCAGTACAAGGACAATGAATATTTGTAAGACACTTTGTGTGTGTGTGTTTGTGTGTGTGCGTGTGTGTGTGTGTGTGTGTGTGTGTGTGTGTGTGTGTGTGTGTGTGTGTGTGTCTGTGTGTGTGTGTGTGTGTGCGTGCATGCATGTTTGTGTGAGTGCCCAATCCTGTGTTCACTGATGGATACAGATGCAAGAAATAGACAAATAATATATCACCCACTGTCGGGTATTATCTTTTTCACCATAAAAATAACACGGTATGTACATTTGTACATTTCAACTGCAACTACTTAAAAAAAGCATATACAAAACTTTGACCACATCTTCCTAAGAGAGTAGTCTTTTTAGATTATTTGAATGTTTTGGGCATGTTGGTAGGATGAGTCTTTTTAGGTTTGTTTTCAGCAATCGACAAGAATTTTCTCAGCTTATGGAGGGAAACCCAGTTTGTATTGTGGAGTTCACTTTTTTCTCTTTTCATTAAATTACCATTTTTGTAAAATTGTATGCTGTATGTTTGTTTGTCTTTTGATGGATTCTAGTTTTTTTTTTCTACAATGTGATATGGTTCAATACAACTTATTACCAGCATGCTATATAGTATATTACCAGGTATTTCTACAGTTATGGCAATTACGATTTTCACTTTATTTTATTTTACATTACTTCATTTCATTTCTACTTGCTGAGTGGGAGGGTGGACTGCTACAAGGACCTCCTTAGCCATGACATGGGACAAAATATATTTCTGACATCATTATATTAACTATAATGCAATTTATTGTATCAGTAAAGTAAATGCAGAATCGTCAATTTATACACAATATATTCAATGGCCTGGAATCACTCAAAAATGACCATTTACAATAAAAAAAATATTTCTTGTATATCCAATCAAAAAATGAAAAGAACAGCATTTTGTTGTCTCTCATTTATCAAAATTAAAACAAACACAGCCCTTTGGTTTGCACTTCCATAAAGTGATACTCTGGCATCATTACACTATGTACAGAGACACTTCAGGAAATAGGCCATGGCAGTATGTTCAGGTTGTAGGTCTCCTTAGTGATATGTGGGGATAAGTAAGGCATTTGCATTGCAGAGAGTGAAAAATACGTCATTTAAGGGTGTCTTTAAAAGTTGTTAGGTTTGGGAATTCCCGCCTTCAGCAGGTAGTCTACTGAAAACTATACAGTCACAGCAATTCCTCTCTGCCAAAATATGCACATAAACCCTCCACATATAGAAGCAATTAAAAAAATCACCATCTTATAGACTGGCTGATGGTGGTACACATAGTGTTATTAAATCAACACTCTGTCATCAATCGATCGATAACTAAACCTTTAATAAAAACAAATCCCTATCCCATGTTCTTATCATTTTAATGACTTCTTTTACTTTTTCAGGCTGCCTCAGATGACTGATGCCTGAGCAAATAGGGGATGTCTCTCCACTGCTTTGTACAACAGCCAGGTTAGCCTCTCCTGAATTGCTGCTTCTGATGTTCTCAAAATGCAGGAATATCTGCAGTAAGGTGTATTCATCCAAAGTGCCCAGTCAAGTAAGATATTTTTTAAAACAGAAATGGACACTCTGTGCATGAGCAGTTGCATGTAGGGAATTCCTGTACTCAAAACATGAATGCAATGACATTGAAATTAAATGAAATGAAATATTATTCGAGTTCTGTTTTTAAGGGGGTGGGGGCTAAACACAGCAGTCAGCACCATGATCTATCCCTACCCGGTCCCTATCCTGCCCCAATACATATGTCTAGACTTTGTCTTACTCAGTGTTTTCCATGTCTGCCCCCCCCCCCCCTTTATGTGTACACCTTTTCACTTCAGCTCATCCTTGGTCTTGTATGCATGCCTGTGTTTCTTCACTGGTTACATTCACTCTGTATCCCCACCCCTTTGGTTTTTGCACCCCTCCTGTGTTTCCTTCTTTCTCTTTGTATATATAATTATGTACTTTACACACCAAAAATACATACGGTATATCCCTCCATATCTGCTTTACCTTACAGCACTCCTGCAGTGTGCGCCTCTGCATTCTGTACACTTAGCACTCCTTTAAATGAACAGATAAGGTATACCATTTGTTGGGCACCTGTTCACAGGTCTTTAACAACTGCCGTATGCTTTTCCATAGAAGCACACAACAGTAACCTACCAGTACAACAGACAGCTTGCACTACTTGCAGTGACTTTCATTTCATTTTCAGGCCTATAAATGCAGTCTGTACTACAACAGACATTTCTTACTCATTCTACTATTGTCTTATGGTGTCATTTGTTTTGAGCTAGGGAGTGTTATTTGCCCAATTTTTTAAGTGGTTGGAACTAGTGTCATGGCTTCATGGTTTTATTGATTTATGTCCTTTGGTTTGTCGCCACTGCATTCTCCAAACATAAAGATGAAACATGACAATTTGAAAGGTTTACAAGCTTCAAAGACACCAAAGGCAAACTATTTATACAACTCTTTGTGCTGAAGCTTTGTAGCTGCACTAGTCAAAAATGTTTAACTATTTTCAGCACTACTTATATTTACAGTATGCTGTATGTCTCAGACATTTGAAATAAGAATGTAGTTTTGTGGACAAGCTATTCACAAAGATCAATGTTACTAAAGGGAAAATAAGCAAAAGAGAAACTGAGGTATAAAATAAGAGTGAATAAAGTATTATGTAGCAGTATTTTTAAGGCTCAATGAAGAGAAGATGAGGACATTCAGAAAAGAGCAATGAACAAAGCAGTCTCTTTGTATGAAAAGAAGTTTAGTTAAATGTGAAAGAGTGGTGCCTTGGATAAGGATGTCATAGGGTTATCATTTAAAGGAGGAATGAATTTCTGAGGGTAGAAAAGACATATATGCTACATAATAAATAACAGCTGCATTAACAGGTATTTTGACTTGTGCTTTTACTCTCGGTCCCTTTTAAAATTCTTCACATTGTGTTTTTAAGAGCCATCTGTACTTAAACTGCTGCATACAGGTATAGGTTGATGGGGTTTATGTTAAAGTGTAATGTATTTTGACTTCATGGCCATGTCTACATGCAGTCATGAATATTTTAAGTAGCAACTGTTGAACTGAAGGCAGAGAGCTTCACAATAAATTGTATCTTAGGAAAGCATTTTTTTTTAGTTTTCAGCCAGTTTGTAATAGAAGATGGTGTTTGATGTACTTGAGAGGAAGAAATTGTTGTTAAATTAAATAATATGGTAGTGTCGATCATTTTGGGTATCTGAGGCTCTCAGCAGCAAATGTTCTGTTAGATACTTGTTTAGGAACATGTATTTATCTGTAATTTATGTATAAAAAGAGCAAGTGAAACCTTCTTGCCAGTATGCATTAATTTCCGCATCTTTATAGCTGTCTGTTGGGATGTAATGCTTACTTCAGAGTCATGCTTCAGCTCATAGTGGATGGATGAAGTGCTCTGGTATCTTACAAAAGTACATTAAAATCATCCAGTACATAGACTTGAAAATCAAACTGCTGTCATTAAATGGTTTTAAGAGTGCTTTTAGGTAAATGATATGAGAGTGAAAAATATGACCTTTTATAAACATAATAATTTGGCTTCAACAGCTGTTAAATTTGAGCTAATGATGTCAGATAATTTAACTGAAAATCTTTGTGAAGAAGAACACTGATCTGAACATATGAAGGAAAGACAACTAGCGTTTGGTCTCATGATATGGAAGTCTCTTCTAGTAATGGTAGAAGTACTTTTTTATATGGAGTATTTTTTATATCAAGTATCTTTAAATAGCACAGTATAAGTTTGTTTTTGTATTATAAGGGAATGGCTTTGCTCAGGCCAATAACATTTATGCTACTGTAAATGTATGTGTAAGATGCTATAACAAACTAGTTAGCAAAGTCATACTTGTCTTTATATATCTAACTACATAATCCATGAATATGCATCATCTGAGCTAACTGTCATTGATTTTAACCAGCTGTAACTGACCTTCAGGGGTTTTGTTCCTCATTCTTTCTTGTGGAAGTTGAGAGTTATGATGGTGACTTTCCTCAGACCCCTAAACCATCCTGTCAGCTGCTTTTAATAGGTTAATGCATTCTTCAATCATACACTAACAATATGCAAATAGACAATATTTGTTGTATGTTATAGTTATAAACGAAATGTTTCAGTTCAGCCTTCATCTAAGATTTGCTCACCTTTGGGCAGTTTTTCGCTTAGGTGCACGGGCAGCTTTACTCTTCTGCAATAGGCCACAGCAGTACATCGTCTAACGAATCTTTCAACAATGTGGTAATGTTTGTCACCCAACTTATTTTGACTGACTGTTTGTCAGAGAGCTACAACAATAGACGTACCTTTATGCGTTAACTGAACTAATGATGTAGAAGCTTTTTCCTCACTTCTGGTGCAGTGCATTATACATTATATACACACTTGCCACATTGTGTGTGTCATTTTCTTGATAAAATAATTAAAGTTATTTGTATGTAGAAAAGTGCACAGACAAATTTTTACTTCATGAAACTTTAATAACAGCTGCTGTAACATGTGGGAACCCAATTTTTTTGAAAGAACAAATTAATCTCATGTAGAGTCATGATTTGTCCTTTCCTTCAGCTCAAAGTAAAGCTCAGAAGTAAACTTGACTATCTGAATCAGAAAGAAATGAAACTCACTTGACTGATTCTGATGTTAGCTCCTCCAGACTTAAGCAGCCACAGAACATTAAATGATATTTCAAAGGTAACAACTCACCGATACTATTGAAAAAAGATTCAAGTCCAAAGCTATATTTATTTAAATGGCATTCCTTCTACTATTACTGAATATGCCAAATATCATGCTATATAGCTAGCTTAACTCAGTAAGGTAAGCAACCAGACAATGTTCTAGCAACAGAAAGAATAGGGGCACTAGACTCTGTCTTTGATGTGTTAGCCCTCATAATTAATATTTACTGGCCACTATGCCACACAGCCAGACTGACCATATATTGGAGACAAAACAACTTAAAATGTGGAAAGATTTATAAAACATGTTTTATGCCAGTACATGCATGTATGCATGTTCAGAGTAGTATTAAACTGTTGCTAGTCTACAATTCATGATGGGCTTCTTGTAGTCACAGAGTTTAGGAAGTATATATATATATATATATATATATATATATATATATATATATTTATATATTTAAATTAATTTCAACAAATTAACTTTTAAATTCATTAGTTTAGCCGACACTCTTCCAATTCTTTATTTATGGTTACACTAAACCTATGCAACCTATGTAACAAAATAACCGACCTCCACATGTGGTTATCACCCCAATATATTTGTAATCACAGAGACATGGCAAAAAAACAACTATTCAAGACTCCAAATTGCTTCCTCCATGCTTTAACATAATAAGATCTGATAGAACTCATAAAAAAGCAGGAGAGGTTGCACTAATTTACCCCTCTTCATATACAGTTTCACCCTACTCTAAGCTCAACTGTAAATTCTATAACGCTGAAATCCTCATAGCCTTCTCAAAACTCAATAAAACTAAACAACTTGGCATTACAGTTGTGTACATTCCCCCTGGTCACAACTCTGCTGTACTAGAAAATATTCTGCCTAAGTGTATTTTTACTAAGCACTGTCTATGTCCCTGTTCCAACCTGGACAAACTCCTCAACTACCCAATTTAACATCCCTGCAACACTTAACCCACAACCTCTCTGTCTAGTCACTCATAACTTGCTACCCCCTCTATGCTTCCGCCATTCTATACCCTCCCTGTACTCCTTAACCTTTACCTGTACTACATCTTATCTGTCTCCCTTCCTGTATTTCCCTTCTTTCGCTATCATGTATTCTGAATATACTTGTTCCTATTGTTGCTAGCCCCTTTCCTATTTTGAAAAGGTCTGCCATACATCTGACACCTTGACATGAAGGACTATGGATATTCCACCCTGATGTTCCTAGACCATATCATCTCTACTTAACTAGCCTCTAGTACTTGAATTGCCTCTTTTGCATACCTGCTCTTTTGAATATTTATTTTTCTTTTTAACTATTGTATACTAAATACTAGTGTACGCAATAAGGACTTTCACTAAATGTCCTATTATCTATGGTAGTCTGTCAATTTTACCTTACTAGTCTTTTTATTGTGTATGTTATTATCTGTCATAGTCTGTAAAACATGCTTTAGTTTTTAATGCGTATATTATTATCTGTATGATTGGAGCTTTCCTTCCCATGCCTCTGCTGAAAATGGACATGTATCCAGACGGACTATCCTGGTCAACAAATGTAAAATAAAATAAATAAAGATCCTGGATGTCTCAAAACATATTCAATGAATCTATCATCAATTGCGAAAACTTAATCTCTGACTTCCCAGATAATAGTCTAAATCTTTCTGGTTTCATACAACTTATTACAACTCCTACTAGAACTCATAAAAAGTAACAACCAAAGTTCTCTTCAAGACAGGATTCTAGTTACAGACCCCACTACATATTCTAACTCCGGTACTCTCCCAAACACTTTAAGTGGCAATCTACCTGCATATTCTTGCAGGACTACCTCCAGATCACATACATTTATAACTTCAAAAGCCCCCATAATCTAACTAACTTTAGTTAATACCTCTTTTGTAATATACAAAAATCTTTACACTGGACCATGCTAAAAACACTAACCCTAGATGATGCAGTCAACTACTTCAATAAACAGAGACAAAACTTGGAAAGAATGACAAAAGAGAGAAATTAACTAGCTTTACAAAATTACAGACAATTATGTAATCAAGCAAAGAAATGTATAGCCATTGCTAAGAAACAATATTTTGCACAACAATTATCTGACCACAAAAAAAAAAAAAATGGTCTACCATCTCATCATTACTTACCGCAGGGTCTATACAAAGTCCTGCTACAGTCACAGACCAATCCCCACCTCAAATAGCAGAAATGCTTAATACTCACTTTATAGAAAGTAAAGCCAGCTTTGGTTAATGATTTGTAACAAGCCCCTCTGTACAAACTCCATAACTAATCCCAATCTGCACTCACCACTTTCTAAAACATTTTCCAAACCTGCTGCTTTCATTTCATTCTCATCCCACAGCACTCCAACTATACCCCCACAACCATCATCCCTTTCATTGCAACCTGTACCCACTAGCTATATACAGCCCTTATTGCATAAAATAAAACCCTGCTCTCTTTCTACTGAAAACCTGCTATCCAAATACTTAAAAATGCAGCTGATGCTATTGCCTACCTGATTAGTGTTATCATTAGATCCATCATAGAACCCTATGTCCCCTCTCTTTGGAAAAAGATCAACAATAACCCCTCTATGTAAAGGAGGAACATCTAATGAATGAACTATTGCGCCATCTGCATTCTGTCTCCTCTATCCAAAAGTTTGGAAAAATGTGTATATAATCAACTCCTTAATCACCTTATTCATAACAAATGACTTACATTTACCCAACATGGCTTCAGACCAGCATATAGTACAATGACTGCTCTAATATCCTTTATGGACACAATTAACAATTGACAAAGGTAGAGACTCTGTCCAAGTAACCTCAGCAATATTTCTTGATCTATCAAAAGCATTTGCCACTGTTTTACACCCTAAACATTTACAAGAACTTTCTTCCCTAGGCCTTTCTCAAGCCTCTAAACAGTGGTTTTCAAGCTACCTATCCGAAAGACAACAAAGAATAAAATGGAAAGGCTCTCTCCCACAATATCTAGCCGATAAAACAGGAGTTCCACAAGGCTCCATCCTTGGACTCCTTCTCTTCAATATCTTCATATATGACCTCCATACTGCTTCCTGTCAAAGCTCCCTCGTCCAATATGCCAATAACTCAACTCTCCTTTCCCCCTCCTCCAGTAACACTGTACACCTTCATCCATTGAATCCTGTCTCAATAATGCACAACTATTACTCAACCCTAAGAAAAACAAACTCTTTTTTACACCAAAGGCACTCTCAACTGACTTCAAAATATATTCTTTTAATAACGCAGAAAGCGAAGTGGTTCCATATACCAAATTATCAGGGGTAACAATAGACAGTAAACTTACCTTTGACCTCCATATCCATAAAACAATAAAAAAAAAACATACCCCAAACAAGAAATGCTTTAAAAGCACAAAAGCTTTATGGATTCAGCCACTAGAATAACATTAGCCTCAACTTACCTACTACCCTCCTTACTATATGGTGCCCCCATATTAACCAACCTTTAAGCTACACTAAAAAATAAGCTTGAATCCTGTTACAATAAAATAGCTGCATTTGCAACAGGCTTACCATTCTATAAACACCATTGTGCTGGTCTTAGCTACCTTAACTGGCTCGAACATCCCCAGCATCTAAACAATCTCAGACTAACAATGACCTATACAATTATCTATAAATCTGAAACCTTGCCTGCTTTAAATTCTATATTCCAAATCTATATGCCTCACTGAGTTCTCCGCTCCAAAGACAAGCAACATTTAACTATATAAACCAACCAAAACTGCTGGTCAGTGTTAATACTCCTACTCAGTTGCCAAATTAAGGAACATATTACCCTTAGATGATAGAAATTTCATAAACCTCAAGAAATTCAAATTTATAGAATTCTTACTTAAGTCAAGTAACTGTCCCTGTTCAAAAGCAAGCTGAATCTTATACACTTTTTTTCTCCACTCAAGTATCCCCCTATTTATCTTCCTTCCTCGTACCTCTTGTCATCCACCTTCATTTCCTTTTAGCTAGCCCTTTCACTCTCCCCCTTTTAGCCTCATTTCACTCACTTTTGTCTGTACTACAGCCACCTCTTCTTACTCTCTCTCATATCTCTCCATTTCATACCCCTGGCTGTACACTAACTAATCACTAATTTCCCTGTTGTTTATTCTATTGACCTTCTTCTTATAGAATCTCTTAACACTTTCACTTCTCTCTTTGCTGTTTATCTTCACAAGCCTTTCCTCTACTGCCTAGTTTTTTCTCCTCCTATCACTTCTTACAAATGTTGATCTCTGTATCATACTCAGTCAGACCGACTATGCAGCTTTTCTTTGTCTTTACAATACCTTTTTATGTAACCCCATAATGAGGTAATTTGAACCTCCTAAGATAAATAGCTTACCTATCATACTTTGTTTTACTTCCTTGAAAATATGCATATTATGTATGTAAAAGTGCCTCCATGCCAGTTATGATTCTTTATCTTTCTTGCAAATGTATGTATATGGATCTTTTGAGTTCCTTTGGCATGCTGTTGTTTATTATGTAAAAGTTAATTTTCTGTTCTCTTTGTAATGTTTTTGCATACTGTTGTTCTTTATGTAAAAGATTCAAAGGTTCATAGGTTGGTACTAGGCTATCGGCCCTAGGGCCTATACAAGCCTAGCCATAACAATTCCCTGGCTATTTCTTCCCACACTATTTACCTTTAACTTTCTGTCTTCTTTGTATTGGAGCCTTTCTCCCCAGGCCTCAGCTGAAAATGGGTTTCTTATTCAGTCAAACTTTCCTGGTAACCAAATGTCAAATAAATAAATGAATAAAGTTCCTGACAACTTTAGAGGGATTGTAGCCCTGCAGCAAGCTGCACCAGCCACCTCTGATTACAATGTTTACATGCACAAAAATTCCCAGTCAGTCATTTTAAAGGGCAAACGTGAAGATATTTTATAATTGTTACTAAGGCATAAGATCAGATGAAGGCTTTCGTGCATTGGTCACTGTAAAACCTGAATGTCATATTTTTTTGACATTATACTATTTTTATCATGATGCATGCATGCATGCAATTTTTGCCTTTCTGGACACAGTGTTATCTGCTTAATTTTAATTTTAAATTGTTAAGAAAAGAAAAAGAGTTCCATCCAGCAGGGAGATTGTGAGACTTGCATTTCTAATGGTTGCTTATCTGAGTGAGATTATAAGATGTGTATGTGTGACATGAAATGTAAAAAAGGAAATATTATTTGAGCAATTTTCTTTTTTCAGATTCTAGATAGTTTTGGCAGTGCTCAATTGGTATATGCTTCTCTATATATTGGATCATCTAGCTTCATATGTAGGTACTAGGCTATCTGCCCTAGTGCATTTATAAGCCTAGCCATATGTGTTGGCTTTCGCCTCCCTTTTAGACTAGATTCCTGAGCCTCTGTCCAGCAGGGCCATAGAAGTGATCCCAGGAGCAAATTTATGATTTCCCATCCACTCATCAAGATTTCTCTTGAAGAGGGTCAGCGAGGGGCTCTGCCTAACATGGACTGGGATTCTATTCCAGAGCGTGGGAAGACTTTGGGATATGAATTTATCCCTCCAGCATGTCCTATTTATTGTTGTGCTAAGATTTATATCCCTGGAGCATGTAGCTCTAATGGATCTGGCTTTCTTGAGGTGGAGCATGTCCAACAATTCCGGGTTAGACATGGCCTTGTACGTCAGGCAGAGATCGCCTCTGAGTAGGTGGTAAGCAACTGAGTAGAGCTGGAGTTTCTTTAGTTGAGCTGCATAGGGCATCTGTTTGAGGCCCACGATCCTCATAGTGAGGTATTTTTGAGGTCTCTCCAGCTGTTGCAGGTGTCGGGTAAGGTACATCCCAAATGGGGCATTGTACTCAATTATGGGCCTGATGAGTGATGAGTAGAGGGGCACAATGACCTCTCTTGATCTAGATGTGAACCCTTTCATGATTAGGTGGGCTATATAGAAGGTTTTTCTAACCACTTTGGCAATGTGATTGTCAAAGGAGAGGTTACTATCTACTTGGGTCCCCAGATCCCTAATTACTTCTTCTGTAATTAGTGGATTACCTCCTATATGGTAGTTTGTGGACATTTTGTTTTTCCCAAAGGGGATGACTATGCATTTTTTTGCATTTATCTTGAGGCCATGGTTCTGACACCAGGTATCTGTTTCCATAAGGCCCTTCTGAAGGATGCTTGTGTCAGCCGGAGAGTCGATTATGGCTCCCAGTTTACAATCATCTGCAAACTTGGTCAGCCACAGTCCTCCCGTGTTTGCCTGTACCTAAGAGAAGTATATACCAAACAAGAGGGGTCCCAGGACTGATCCCTGTGGGACGCCACTTGTAACTGGTTTAGAGTCGGACATGGCATGACCATGTGAGTTCTATCCCTGAGCCAGTTTGAAACCCATCTTGTGACATATGGGTTGATATTTAAGCTGGTAAGCTTATTTATGATGCCAGAGTGGGGTATTGTGTCGAAGGCCTTTGCGAGGTCTAGGTAAGCTGTGTGCACTACCTTTCCCTCATCTAAGGCTTTGGTAACTGTTTCAAAGAAGTCAACTAGGTTTAAGAGGCAAGATCTGCTCTTAACAAAGCCGAATTGGGTGGGGTCCAGTGTTTGGAGATTCCCAATTCTTTGTTTATGATATCCATGATGATGCACTCCATAGCCTTGCAGACCAGGCTAGTCAGGCTTATAGGACGATAGTTCCCGGGATCCATTGTGGCGCCATCTTTGTGGAGCAGGATCATTGTTGCTGTACGCTATTCTTTGGGTACATAACCTGTGGTAAGGCTGAGTTGGACTAGTGAATTTATGTGATGGTTTCATTCGTTTTGGAGCTCGTGTAAGATGCAGCCCAGGATACCATCCGGTCCCATTGATGCTGTGTTTTTTTACTTTGGAGAGGACTGCTTTCACCTGTGTATCTGAGATGTCTGGGGGACTGCATTCTTCTAGGATAGACACAGGCCATTTTTGGGGGGGAAGGGGGGGTAAAGTTTGCACTGAACCTGTCCGCCAGGATATTGACAATGTCAGTGGGTTCAGTGTATTTTGTGCCATTTTGCACCAGCTCAGAGCAGATCTGAGAGCTGCCATCCAGATTCTTGACCTAGCTAAAGAACGCCTTGTGATTATCTTTAGAGTCTTTGGCGATTTTTCTTTCAAAGCTGGCCTTTGATGATTTTATGAGGGATCGAAGTTTCTTGCTAGTACTGATCAAAGATGCCTTCCTTTTTGGGATTTTGCTTTGTCATGTAATAGTTTCCTCCTTCTGTTGTATAGCTTATTTATGTCCGGGGTCCACCAGACTGGTCTCTTGTTTTTGGAGGAGTGAGTCTTGGTTTTACTTGGGATGGCACAATCCATGCATTCCTTTAGGTGCTCATAGAGTGCATTTGTAAAGGATTCTGCAGTTTGGGTAGCATTTTCCATTCGCCTGGGGGCTTTGAAACTTTCCACCTCGGTCTTAAGAAGTGTGAAGTTTTCTTTTGAGAAATTTTTCACAGTGGTTTCTTTGGCTGGGGGTGGGGTCGGGATGTGGATGTCCATTGTGATAAGTTTATAGTCTGATCTTACCAATGAGGGATTTACCTCTGGTGTGGAACATTGAGCCCCCATGTTGGTGATGACCAAGTCCAATATGTTGTCCCCTCTTGTGGGAGTGGTGACCAGTTGTTCCATGGCATTTGAGTTTATAAACTTCAGGAACCGTTGAGCAAAAGAGTTGGGACTTGAGTAGTTTTCCCAGTCAATGTTTGGGTAGTTGAAATCCCCCAGTATCATGGTGTTTGGTGAGACCTTCATATTCTCCAATGTTCTCAGGAATGCCGAGTGGGGGTCCTGAGACAAGGTGGGAGATCTGTAGCAGGTAAAATGTTATTACAGTGTGCTTGGTAACTGCAAATGGTAACAGTATTATTTTAATATGTTGCTAATTTTTTGAGGAAGAAAGTTATTGCGATGAAATAACATGCCTGGTTTGCAGAGGAATTACTTGTGCCCTATATTGCAGGAGCATGATATGAGGACTGAATGGAGAATGAGCATACAAAGCTGCAAAGCCCATATCATTGAACTTTCTGGTTAATGGCATCTCAGTGGGTGTCTGGCTGATCTATTCTCTTTGGTCCACACCTCTGGAATAGTACATTCAGAAATGGGATAACTCAGCAGGTATATTGGCTGGATGGCAAAGGGTGGTAAATTATAGTGGAGCTGCTATTCCTATACATATATTAAGGAACTATGGCTGTAATGGCAGCCATGATGGTCATACTAGCTTGTTATTAATACAGTTAGATAAAAGGATTGGTTGGTACTAATATATGAGTTACTATTAGATGACTGGAATAGTGTCTGGTAATTATGAGGGACAGAATGAGCAGATAGGCAAAGGAGGTCTGACTGTCTAATGGATGGTTAGCAAGGGCATCTACTATGGTTTTTATGAATGGATGGCTTGGGGTGTTCTACATGTCCTGGTGAAAGACTGCTGGCTTTTCTTTGCAGGCTGCCCAAGCTGAGCCTAACTCTTTAGATGTAATTGCAGGGGCATCATGGGGATGGCTATAAAGCTTTACAATCTATATCTCAAATATGGGGTGTTTAAACAACCCATCAAACAGAGCAGAGGTAATCAGTAGATGGGTGGAAGAAAGATTAAAGGGTGTACTCACTCAAGAGATGAAACTATTTTGGAGAAAAGAAAGTAGTAGACAGTGTAAACTTGTGCGTATGGTATGCTCTCAGTGGGAGAGGAGAAGGTAACATTGTGTAAGTAAAACTTACCACAATGGTATATATTAAAATGATTACTGCTGCAGTAGCCCTAGCAATATGGGTTATATCATGCCAGAATATAACAGCTGACCAGCTTCCAAAGCTTCAGGGTACCTTCCACATGCCTGCACTATCAGACAGCTCTAGCTGAGCTGAATAGAAGACAAGTTTGGGTGCAAAGCTCTTCAGAGCTTTCCTGTTATCAGAGAGAGGGAGAGGCTGAGCTCTTAAAGGACAGTGTTAGGAATAATAAAAATTAAATGTTCACACCCTGGCATAGAAAACACACCAAAACACAAAGGGAATGCAGGGATGGAGAAGATACTTCAGCAGTGATCATTTGAACACCTACTGTTATGGTAAAATTTCCTTTCACATCTGTACTATATTCATCATATTATTCATTGCTGCAGTAGGCTGTGCTATATGGGTAGATTACCTTAGCTTACTACATTTGGGAGGTGGAAGAAGAAGAGTCCAGGAGCTCCTGGAGAATGGTGCTAGCAAAGCTTAATCTGGATGAAGTGAAGGAATCAATATTATAGTGTTTTGTAAAAGTATGTCCAGAGAACCAAGTAGCAGCTTGTAGAATATGACTAGAATCCAACCCATTACAAAAAGCAATAGATGAAGCCAACATCCTGGTGGAGTAGACCTTGACTCTGGAATAGTTTTGTTATGGTGAGTGTAACAAAAAGTAATAGCCTTAGACAATAAATTGGAAATAGATAAAAAGTAAAAGGATTCCAACTATTGCCAGGTACCTCAGAAGAAAAGTAAAACTTGTAAAAACACCAAAAATAACACTGAGGTAAGGCTCCAGGCTTTAAAACGTTTATTGTCCAAAAAACACAGAACACAAGCGCTTTCACCAAATAGGCAATAGGTGGCAAATGTAATTTTTGTAGTTCTATAGATACACGTTTATCTTTCCAGCACCCCGATACTAATGAGATTTATAATTTTAGTGTCAATGCTAGATGTGATTCCCAACATATAGTTTATCTTGCTACATGTAAAACTTGCAGAAAGTTCTATGTAGGTAAAACAGATAGAACTTTCAGAGAAAGAATTAGGGAACACTTATATCACATAAGGAAAGGTAGTCTTATCAATGCCCTTGCTAGACACACTAGTGATACTAGTATGCAACATACTTTTTCTTTTAGGGCTATAGGCAGAATATTTGAAAGCATAAGAGGAGGGAACGTCAAGACACAAACTGAAAGTTTAAAAGCAAGATGGATAATCAGACTTAGGGCAACCACAGGACATAGTTTGAATGAAAACATTCCTTTAAGACCAACCTTAAAAAACAAACCTCTACGTAGATGAAATGGTTTCTTTGAATGTATATATACTCTGATATATGTTTTCAACATGTGTTGTTATATGTGATTTTATACGTTTATATATGTATATTTTTATTATTCATTTTTTATAAGTTTTTATTTTATGTACACAGTATTTTATTATAAAATGCCATTACAATTGACTTGGAGAATCACATGGCCATTAGTATAAATAGAGATTTTAGCACTTTATTTCAATACACCTGAAGAAGCCTATTTGGTGAAAGTGTTTGTGTTCTGTGTTTTTTGGACAATAAACATTTTAAAGCCCGGAGCCTTACCTCAGTGTTATTTTTGGTGTTAATAAATTGGAAATAGTCTGCACTGGTATGGGTTAGCCCCACTTCTTATGTTCACAAGAAATTAACGATTGATCTGAAAGATCTAGTTCTGTCAAGATAGTACTTGAGTTGTCTGTGGACATTCAAAGTATGGAGTATCCTTTCTCCCTCATTTTTAGATTCAGGATAGAAAATGGGGAGATGAATAGTTTGGCTTAAAGCAACCTCAGATACACTTTAGGAATAAAAGAAGGATTAGTTCTCAAAGAAACCTTGCCCTTTTGAAAATTAAGACAGGGTTGACTCACCAAAAGAGTTTGTAGCTCAGATACCCTTCTTGCAGAGGTCAGAACAATCACAAAAACTGTTTTGCATGTTAAGAACCTCAAGTCAGACAAATTAGCTGGTTCAAATGTATCAAGTGTTAAGTTTCTATTATAGAAAATTAAGATCCCAATGAGGGGCCTCTGGTTTTCTTGGAGGTCACTTATGCAAAACCCCTTTCAAAAGCATTTTGACATAAGACTGCATTGAAAGAGTTGGATCCATGTGAAGACATGCCGAAATGGCCAATAAATGTCCCTTGATAGAGGAATAAAAAGGCAATTGGATACAAATATTGTAGAACCAGAAAGAATGGTTGCAGGTCATGATGTTAGCAGCAGCTAGAAAATCTTTCCATTTGCTAATATGTGATTTTTCTAGTCGAAGGCGTCCTTGCCTTAATTAGTACCTGCTGCACATCTTCAGTGGACAGGTGCCTAAACAGAATTAAGATCTTATCATCCAGACAATCAATTCTGAGTGTATCAAATGCCCCTTTTCTTATGTGAGTAAATGCAGTCTGTAAGGAAGCTTGTGGTAATTCCCCCTGGTTGTTGTATCTTTTGGCTTTTCCCGGTTATGGGTTGCCACAGCAGAACTCCGGTCCGCTAATGATTGGCAGTAGATTTTTACGTACCGAGTTGCCAGCCCTGATGCACAACCTTCATCGAAGGTACGCCCATTCACGCATGTCTCCACACAGAAGACCCTTTAGCTGAGAATCGAAAAAGACAACATCTTACTGTGAGGCGACAACGCTACCGCAGCACCAGCACCACAGCTGGTAATTTCCAAAATTAGGAAGAAATACAGTTGCATGGACCAGAAGACAGCCACCACAATGATCTTGGGAGATTCCTGCTGAAAGTTTAGAAGTACCCTGGATATTAGTGGAAGGGATGGAAAAGTGTGCAGGGACATTCCTGACCAAGGAAAAGAAATGGAATTGGTCTTCCAGACCATTTTGCATAGTGTCTTGGAACAGAATCTTTCCAGGTGACTGTTCAGAGAAGAGGCAAAGAGATCTACTTGAGAAATGCCCCACAGATGGAACAGGTCTTGGAAGATCCCCTGGTCTAGTTTCCATTCATGAGGATCTGTTCTAGTCCAACTCAGCTTGTCTGCCACACAATTTCGCTCTGTTGGAATGTAGGATGCCTGTACAGTGAGATTCCGCTGTGAAGCTATATCGCAACCTGACATGGCTTGTCTATAAAGGGGGTACAACCTGGTTATCCTTGCTTGTTAATGTACCACATGACTGTGGCACTGTCTGTAATTACTTGAAGAGGTCCTAGGGACCACAGATGGTTCACAGAGTTGATTGACTTGATCAGGGCAAGCATCTCCATGATATTTATGTGTCTGCATTTGTCCCACAACCCTTGCCCTTTAAGCCCTCCTGAAACTGCTCCCCAACCAAACTCAGAAGCGTTGTTGGTGAATGACTGTTTTGAAGCAGGGGGAGAAGGGGTGAGCTGGATTTAAGACTATTGGTTATCTCCACCAAAAGATTTCTCTTCTAACAATTCCCAGCACTGGGATTTGAAAATATAAAGGATAGTGATGCTGGTACCAAAGAGATTTGAGATACTACTGTATCTTTCATATGTGTATTGTTGCTAGAGGAATCACAGGAATCAGAGATGCCACGACACCCAATATCCTGAGGTATTCCCTCACAGTGACCAAAGTCTGAGTGGAAAACCCTAGAAATAAATCTAAATAAAGACCTATTTTTCCTATGGAAGAAAAGCTATTTGAATTGATGTATCTAGCTGACATCATATAAACACAATGCTGAATGAAGGAATCAAGAACGAGTTTTGAATCTTCTCATAGAATCCCAGCTTGTGTAGGAGATTTCTCAAGAGAGAGAGAGAGAGAGAGAGAGAGAGAGAGATTCCTGCCACTCTAAAAAGGACTTTGCAAAGAGAAACAAGTCATATACATACGGGAAAAATTAGATAATATGTAGCCTGCAATGAGACATAACTGGAGCTTGACACACTGTGGACACTTGGTGCAGTGGATAGTCCAAATGGCAAGACAGAAAACTGATAATATGATCAAGACATGTAAAACCTTAAGAAACATCTGAAGTCTAGATGAATGGGGATGTGATGATAAGCATCTTTTAAATCTAGTATTTCCAGGAACCTTGAATGAGGAAGAATAGGTAACAGGTTGTGAAGTGACATCATTTTGAATGTGGGCACTATTCCATACAGATTTAGGAAAGAAAGATTCAGAATTGGTCTCCAAGAATTTTCTTGTCACTAGGAACATCCTTGAATAAAATCCCTTCCTTATCAGGGAAGGAGGATCTAACTCTATCACTCCTTGGGACAGCATGTGATGAAGAACTGGTAGAAACAAAGGAGTCTGATCTGGATGATGAGGAATGACCCTACGGAAAGGAGGAATTTTCTCCTACTGCTGTCTGTTACCTTGATGAATTATTTTAACAACTCATTTGTCTGAAACTACCTGTTGCCAAAGAGAAAACTGGAGATTCAGACTTTCTAGAAGAAAAAATGGGCCAGGGAGGGACAGGGTCACATGGTCTCTTCAATAGTCATTCAGACTTGTTTGAATGTCCTTAGTTTTGGGAGGTTTGAAACTTCTTTTTGAAACCCCTCACCATTTCTTCTTAAGTGTCTGTTTACCTGTAATTTGTTAAGATTGTTTATTCTGTTTTTTTTTTTTGCCAAAATTGGATGAGGAGAATGAAAATCCCGTGGAAAAAATGGAAATGGAGGGCTAAAAATCTTAGATATAACCTGGGTTAGCTTACCCCATGCCATTTTTCGATCACCTCTGCAGCAGAGGGGCTAAACACTAAATCTCTAATCTCATTTTTGACATCACCGGGGGGGGGGGGGGTCTGAGAATGCAACCATGCAGACATCCTCAACACAGTACTAGTGGCTTAGCCCTTGAAGAAATATCAACAGAGTCATACAAACACTGCAAATAATGAGTAGTGACATGAGCAATAAACAAAACTTCATTTATTTAAAGCTGATCTTTCCTCACAAGAAGAAACTGCAAATAAAACCTTCCTCATATATTCAAAATTTGGCAGAACAAACTTTAACATATAAGCCTGACAATTCAAAATTCTAAAAATCAAAGTTGCAAAAACATGTATTTTTTCATAGCTGTTAATAATTTCCCCATCCTTATCAGAAAGCATAAGACTGGCATTAACTAAATGCTTAGCAGCAGTGTGATCTACTAAAGCTATAACTGCTGTGTCAGGTTTGTGAATAATGCATACAAATTTAAACTTATGAGGAACTTCATACATCCTGTCTGCCTTTTTAAGAGCAGCTGGCTGACTATCAGAATAACTGCAGGCAGTAACACACAAATCCTGTAAAGCAGATAGAACAGGAGGAATAGGTGTAGGGTCTGGAAAATTCTTCTTAACAACTCATAGTATTTTCTGAGGGAACCGAAAAACTTCTACCCCACAGGGAGAATCTGAAACTTACTGGTCTTCTGAGTCTGAATCATAACTATGAGGAAGAAATCCTGTATTTAGCCCTGCATCTTCTTGTTCAGATTCAGAATCTTGAATCTCTTCATGGAAAAGAGGAATCTCTCTTTCTTTTGCCAGAAGATACTTTACAAGTAGGATCAATAACCTGAATTAAATTCTGAGCCAGACCCAGTAAGCTACACATATCCAAAGTAAATCAACAAGTACTAGATACATGCTTGGATATCTGTTTCTTTTTCACATAAAAAATGAGGCCAACCATGTTACTAATGGCACCATTTGCTTCCCCAGGGATGGGTATAGCATTCTGATGCAACAGGGGAAATTGTCTCTGTTCCCTCTCCCAGGACTGATAAGAGTGACTCTCCACTGCTCACTGGTGGGAGCCTATCTGCCACAGAGGATGTGACTAACCTTTGGTCCATAGTGGCTGTCTGTGCTACACCAAAGGGATATGTGTGTTCCATACTGGATGTCGGTGCTTCACCAAAGGGTTATGTGGTAAGATATGAGTCGTCTGAGGTACAAGAAATGGCCACAACAGAGTCATTAATCTGTGGCTGAGGTAAATTGCTAATGTGCTCTGTTGGCAAAGGCTGTTTGCTTAATTTTTTTTCTTTTTGTGTCTGAAAGAAGCCCAGTAGTCTGTTCCATGCTCAAGCCAAACATAGTGACTCTTTCCTGTGGAAGATAAGCAGCCATTGCTGGTAAAAAATACAAGTCCATAAAATTTACTTTTTTGACAGGAAAACAGAGGAAAAAACATTTTAGAATACTGGGCCAGCCACACAAAAGTAAAATAAAAAAAATATTTTCAGTTATTTTATACCATATACGTTAGTCTCAAGCCAATCCATTATAACACAACTCTCTTAGCTTCAAAATAACTTTCCTAAAGAGGAAAGTAATAAAACATCACAAATGTAAAAAAATGGAGCATTTTTACCCAAAGGGAGCTTAACAGCCCAGCAAAGGAAAGCAGAAGCTGACTGTCAATCCTCAAAAGCCCCAGAGGAATGTACTCTTTGGCGGCACTGATGTCCTTGCGGACTTCATACCCTAGCTTGTCTTTTAGTAAGCTCAGCTTAAGCTGTCTGACAGTTTGGGCAGGAGTAATGTGTATGGAATCTTTCAGAACTGGATGACTGTTATATCCCTGGCAAGATATAACCCATATAAGTAAGGCTACTGCAGAAGCGATCAATATGATGACATGGTTTGCTTGGTTAGAATGTATTTCTCAGTGAAATACAGACTGAAAACAGATGGGTTAATATTAAGTTTATTTTTACGTTCATACTGGGCAACTCTGAGCACCTATCATGTTACTACCAGCATATAAAGTGATGCTAACTAGGGGGAAACAACAGTAAAACAAGTAAAGATATGGCCAGATGGTGCAGTCTTGGCACTCCAATACTGCTGCAAAAGTACAGACTGGAACATATTTGAAGATGCAGCTACTGTGGATCAATGTATAAACCTAGAAGAGTACACTGTGGGTGGTGATGGGCTATGTCTCAAAATGTGTGGATGATGTAACAGTCACCAAAAACATCATCACATGTGCCAACCAGATACTCTGGTTGACTAGCAAGGTGTATGAGCTCCTGAAAGCAAGGAATGCAGCCTTTAAGTCTGGAGACAAGGATGTACTCAGAACAGCCAGAGCAAATCAAAATGTGTCTACAGTAGGAAGATCCAGAGTTACTTCTCTGACCAAAAAGACTCCAGGTGCTTATGGCATGATAGCCAGGAAATAACAGAGTACCGGCCCTTATCTTCACATTGTGAGGAAAATAAGGAATTCCTTAACATTCTCAATGTCTACTTCAGCAGATTCGAAGAAGAGAACAAAACAACAGTGACGAAAATGCCCACCGGTCAAAATAAAGTGTCGCTCACTCTCAATCTAGCTGATATCCAGAGGACATTGTACAGGGTTAACCCGAGAAAAGCAGCTGTGCGTGACAACATCCTTGGGTGAGTACTCAGTTACTGTGCAAAACATGACAGTAATACCACTATCTCTACCTACCACTATCAAAGACGTCGCCACCATCATGCCTCAATGACTACGGCCATGTTGCCCTAACCTCCATTGTGATGAAAAGCTTTGAGAGACTGGTCAAAGATGCAATAACATCTAAGCTACCTGCAGATCTTGACTCACTGCAAATTTGCTTACCCAGTAAACCGCTCTACTGTGGATGCCATAGCACTGGTACTTCACTTATTGCTGGACCATCTAGAAAGTAAAAAACAACTACATGAGGTTACTATTCATTGACTTCAGCTCTGTCTTTAGTACAGTCATCCTTATACAGCTGGTAAGGAAACTGCTTCAAATAGGCATCAAAGCATCACTTTATAATTGGATTCTGGACTTTCTCACAAACAGACCTCAGAAAGTGTGCATAGGAAATAACTCCTTGGATAGCATCACTCTGAATAATGGAGTTCCTCAAACATGTGTACTCAGGCCCTTGCTGTTCACCCTACTAACACATGACAGCATAGAGAGATACAACACTAACCACATCATCAAGTTTGCTGATAATACAACAGTGGTGGGCCTCATCAGTAACGATGATGAGGCAGTGTACAGGGGTGAGGTGGAACAACTGATTACCTGGTGTGACAGTAACAACTTAGCAATAAATGTGAACAAGACAAAGGAAATAATTGTGAACTACAGGAAAAAAAACAAAAGTAACATTCACCTCTTATCATCACTGGAGAAACAGTGGAGAGAGTTGGAAGCAGACAGTTTCTGGGCTGCATATTGATGATGACTTGTCCTGGTCAACCAATACAAATGCCATTGTCAGGAAGGCACATTAGAGGCTACACTTTTTGAGAAGGTTGAGGAGAGCAAACATACCATCAACAGTTCTCACGTTTTACGGGGGTACAACAGAAAGCATCCTGACAAATTATCTCATGGAGTGGTACTGAAGTTGCTCTATCTCTGAGCACAAAGCTCTCCAGGGAGTGGTGAAGACAGCCAAGTGGATCATCAAGATTATCCTACCAGCTATCCAGGACCTGCACTCTCCATATGTCTAGGCAGGGCCAAAGGAATAATTAAGGACTGAACCCCCCTGCTCACAGACTGTTCCCATACCTATCATCTGGCAAGTGCTTCTGTAGCATAAGATGAAGAACTATGAAATTCAGAAACAGCTTTTTCCCACAGGCCATCAGACTGTTGAACGTTTGCAACAATTACTCTGCATGCTGTCCATCTGGGACATTACTTCAATGTGTAAGACCATCTCAAATTGTGCAATAACTTGACTGCCTGCCTCAATCCAATATTAGTGCAATACTCAGTAAATCAAACCAATTCACTGGTCATCAGGGACAGTAGTAAGGCCGGAGTAATGTCTCATTATAGTGCAATATCTAATACTAGTCTGTAACTCAGTCATCAGTACAATACTCGTGAATGTCTCATTCTGGGGAATATTCAATCTAAGTCTTTAATGCAATGTTTTACCTCAATATTGTGCAATACTCAAGCAAACAAAGAAATCAATGTATAATAAATGTTAAAGTAAGTTTAGGTTATCTGCAATATTAGGATTATCTAGCTAGAACATTATGGTACAGAGTAAGAATAAGTAGTTTTTCATGGATCAATATCTTGCCGTATTAAGTCTATGTGGTATCTGCACATTTGAGTCTGGAGATACGAATTTCATTCAGGTTTGGCATTGTGTGATTCCGAATGACAATACAGTTTACTTTGACTTTGATTTGACTTGACTTACTGAGAATGATCCAGTTCAAGTGTTGATTTTTTCAAATTATTTAAAGGCGATCATTCAGCAGAGGGATATAGTCCTCATGGACTGAGCTTTTAATATAATGTTACAAGATGGCTTAGGTGCTATTTTGGTATTTGGTATTTAAATTCTAGAGGCTATCTAAAATGAATGTCAGAAAAAAAAAAGTTGAAGTCAAATGGAGAGGTAATAAATGTGAAAAGGTGGGTTTTACTCTTTTAAGGGGTAGAGTAGGTCAGGCTAGCTGAATTGACTAGCTGTTCAAAGATGAGAAATATGAGGAAGACATTTTAGACAGCTAAGCATGTGAGGTAGGTTTGTCAGAAAATAATCCATTAATGGCTCTGAGTATAAAGGGCATACGAGAAATAAAGTGCATGAATTGAAAGAACCAAAGCAGGTGTAATGGCTCCAGCTAGCGATGAGGGTAGTGAAGGAAGTGAAAGGCATTTGTAGGGAAACAAAGAGTGTGTCCGTCAGGATGCATGGAATGCAGAATAAAGGAGAGGAATCAAGGGAGAGAGGCAGAAAAAGGAGTAAGAACAGGTGTCGTCTGTGAATTATTGACAAAACTATGCATATCACTAAGAGAGATGTGAGAGAGATTTGGCATATACAAGGAAAAAGAGAAAACAAAACTCTTGTTTCAGGTAGGACTGAACACAGTAGATATCACTAGACTAAGGGAAATAACTGGCTGTAAATGAGCATAACAGGATCAAGGACAGTTGGAAACAAAGCTGCTTGCAGTTAAATTAGAGGTTAGGAAGGATAAGTAACCAAATACTATATAACATGCTGGGGGATACATTTGAGAGTTAAAATGAGATAAGAGAAAGTTCTGCTAGTTTCTATGAAAAACTAAAAAAAACAGGGAGTTGGCGATCTCCTAGCCACGTGTAGAAGAGGAGTGGTTGACAATAGGACTAGTGCTAGTAAAGGAGACCAGAAATGTATTACAAAGGGAAATAATATTAAACGAGGCAATTAATACTATCAGGAAAATAACGAATGGTAATGTATAGTGATGGAAGGATAGATTTCCAGAGGGTGTTATATGACAGGAGGGCAGCAACTTGCCCTTGATACCCACTAATGTTTAACTCAGTTTTCACCACAGGGAGAAACTAATGTAGTGGAATTGCCAAATGGGATGCAGGACAGGAATGACCATCTGGAATTAGTGAAAAATTTATTTGATAAATGTCAATGCCAAGAATTAGGCCAAAGTGCTTGCGACAAGATTAGAGCAAGTGATGCCTGATTTGGTGGGAGAAGAGAACATGAGATTTGTGAAATGATATGCATCTAAAACACTCTTGACTCCTATTAAAGACTTGCGGGACTGGAAGGGAAGAGTTAGAAAAAGGAAGGAACTATTTTGTTTAATAGTGTAATGGCCTGTACTACAGTTAGTTGGAAGTTTCAAAAAACAGTGTTACTAGACATGAGATGGCAAAGGAGCGATGTTTTTGCACAACAAACCACCACTGATAATAGTAAATGATGGGAAACAGAGGTGTAAACACACTAGGAGTAATCTGAGGCAAGGTGCCCACTTTTATCCCTTTATTCTTGTTAGCTACTAAAGTACTAAGCGGAGAGTTTGACATCAAATGCAGTTAAGAAAACGAAGGAAATGTTATCCTCATATAAAAAGACAGGCCTCTTCCCTGATAAATGTCTGTCACTGTTACTGTTTGCAGACATCTAGTATGCATTGTCAGATGTCCTGCAGGAATACATTATCTTTACGAATCAGTCTGGGCTTCAATATCATTCTGTAAAATCAGCTATTGTACCAGCAGGAATTTGGGAGAATGACGTTTTGGAACTGCCATTACTTAAGGAAGGTGGAAGAATATATTTAGGGTTAAAGGTCTTCACTAGATGAAATGTGATCTTTGTCAGAAGGTTGACTTTGCAGAAAGTCAAACAAGGCCATATTAATAATTTATTTAATATTTATTGACATTTGTTGACCCTGAAAGTCCACTGGGCCAATGACCCATTTTCAGTAGCGGTACAGGGAGAAAAGCTCCATACAATCACAACAATTTTTTCATAACATCAGCTTAACTTTGAAAGTCGAGAAAGTTTTTACACAATACAAATTGAAGTAGATATACAAGACAAATACATATTATAGAGGTATACAATACAAGAAAATAAACACAGTGTGTTAGATTTTTAGTAATTTTGTTTGTATATTCTGACAAGTAAGAATACTGTTTAATCAATTCTGTTTATTCAGCCACAGAAATAAAGAAAGCAAGAAAGATTGGATAAGAAGACAGATAGTGTAAATTGCAACTATATTAAGTTAGTAAAAGTATCTGTATTGTATAGTGGACAAAACATTTAAGGTGGTTTAATTATATAACTACAAGAACAGACAAGGTTATTGAGATAGTGTTCTTTTAGCTCAAATTTAAATGTTTTTAAAGAGTCTAGTTGAGTAAGAGAGAGGGAGTGCATTCCATTATTTGGCAATGGCATGGGAATATAGACATTGTCCACTTCTTTTGTTGGGTTTAGTTATGGTTAAGAGTTGTTTGTTAGAGGACCTAAGATGCTGAGTAGGGGTGTGTGTTTGTATTATAGTTTGAAGGGATGGACAGTAGTTTGGATTATTTAGTAGTTTGTGGGTGAGAGTAAGTTGGGAGTAATGTAGGTAATGAGGAAACTCAAACCAGTTTATAGATTTAATGGCCAGGCAATGATGTGTGCGAGTTGGCATGTTGGAGACAAACTTAACTATTTTATAGTAGCACAACTGCAGTTTGTTCAGGAGAGATGTGTGTAGGTTAGTGAAAATGGGGCAACCATAGAGGAGGGAGGATAGAAGTAAACTATTAGCTAGTTTCAACTTGGTAGACATGTCCAAATAGAGTTTATGCCTATAGAGTTAGACAAGATTAAAATGGGTCTTTTTGATTGAGTTGAGTATATGATTCTCAAAGGATAGTTTGTCATCAGTTTTGATGCCAGGTAGTTTGGCTGTTTTTACAGTTTCAATTTATGTTTTGTTTTGAGAGAATATTTTAAAGTCTAGAGTTAGATGTTTGGTTGTGAGGAGTAAAAGTTTTGATTTTTTGGGATTAAGTAGCAGTTGAGCTTTGTTAAGCCAGGATTTGATGGAAGTAAATGCATTTTGTGTTAACTTTAGATGATCTGAGATATTGTTAGAGGATGTAATTATCATCGAATCATTCGTGTATTGAATGAGTGTACTTCACAGGGATGGTTTATGGAGATTATTAATAAATATATTAAAAAGCAAGGGCCCAAGAACAGACCCTTGGGGAACACCTGTGTTGTTGAGTAGATTATCAGTTTGCTTACTTTGCAAAATAACAAATTGTTTTCTGTTGTGTAGATAGTTATGGAACCAGGACAGTGTGTGTGGGGAGCAGTTCACGGTCTCACGTTGTAAAAGTAGTTTTAAGTGAGACACTGTATCAAAACCTTTTTATAGGTCTAGTAGGATCACTGATGCTAGTAGGCCTGCATCAAAAGCTTTGTCTACAGTGTGGGTAAATAACAGTAAGGCTGTTGTTGTGCTGTGTGCTGGCCAAAAACCATGTTGGGTGGATGTGAGTAGGTTATTGTCTGTGAGATGTTTTAGCAATTGAGAATGAATACGCTTTTCTAAAATTTTAGATAGGGGGAAAGTATGGAGATGGGCCAGTAGTTAGATAGATCACTGGTGTTACCGTCATTGTGAAGGGGAGTAATAATTGACTTTTTTCCATAGTTGTTGGATATATGATTCAAAGATTGATCAGTTAATGAGAATGCTAATTGGAAGAGCTATAGAATTTGCTGCAGGTTTTAGGTATTCAGTTGGAAGGTCATCAGAAGAGGAGGAGCATGGTTTTAGTTATGAGAGCAGTTTACAAACTAGAGAGGTGGGTACTGGTTGTAATGTAAATAGAGGGGTGGATGGGTTTTTGTTGGAATTGCAATTGATGTGGGGGGAGTGGTTAGAGAGTGCGTTGTCATTTATGTTGCCGATTATACTTTTGTTAGTTTGTAGAGAGAAATCATTAACAAGTATTTGGATAGTATCAATAAAATGAGAATTGAAGGCTTGGGCAATTTCTTGAGGGTCTTTGTCAGGAGTCAAGGAGGGGTTGTGTTGTGTACCAGGATTTAGGAGAGAGGAAATAGAGTTCCAGAACAATTTGGGGTTATTTTGTTGGGTAGTGAGTTTAGTTGTTGTTGTGGAGAAATAGTTTTTTTTATCATTGATGACTTGCTTTTTGGCATTGTTATAGAGTTGTTTATATCTGAGTTCAAGTTGTGGGGTTTTGTTTCTATGCCATTCCTTCCAGGCTTTACCCCTGGAGGTAAGTAACTGTTTAGTTTGTTTAGTTAGACATAAGGCATGGTTAGGCTTTACTCTTTTGGTATGTGTGGGGGCAAGACTGTCTAGAATATCTAAAAATACTTTATTGAAGTAGTTGACTGCTTCATCCAGTGGGAGAAACTTGGTAGGGGACCAGTTGTGTGTTTTTACAGACTCTAAGAATAGTTGTTCATTGAAATGGGTAAGATTCCTAGTTGTTCTTAGACAATGCAGTTTGTCTATTTGAAGTTGACTTCTATGGGTATAGGCAGGAAGATGGTCACTGAAGGTATTGGGTAAGGTCCCTGCCTTGGTGAATTTTTGAGGGTGTGAGATGAGTATCCAGTCTAGAGTTTATTCTGTTTGTTTTTTTTTAACTTATTGGTGGGGTTAGAGATGAGTTGAGTAAACCTGTGCAAGTTAATACTATTTACTTGGGCATTAGACATGAGAGTTTGCCAGTTTATATTTGTGTCGTCAAGAATAATGGTTTCATTTGATATATCGTGGGTGGTCCAGGATTGTAGATCTTCTAGAGTAGGTATGTTTTGACCTGAGGGAATATAGAGTACAGCAATACATAATTGTATTCTGTTGTTAATGTGAAAGTTAACTAGTAATAATTCCATATTTACGAATGTTGGTATAGGTTTATCATATAGTGTAGCATCTAAAGTTTCACGGAAGATTAATGTGGCATCTCTGTGTTTTTTATGTAGCTGGTCATTTTTATGTATATTATATCCTTGAGGGATTATTTCAGTGTTAGAAATATGTGGTTTTAGCCATGTCTCTGTGAGTGCTACAATATCTGGGGAGAAGTGAGAGAGCCAGGCGTGGAATTCAGTGGTTTTGTTACAGATAGTATGTACATTAATTGAATTGAAGCAGAGGTTCTTGGCATTAGAAGAAAGGTTTTGGGCAGAAAGGTTCATTGGTCCAGGGTTGGGGTGAATGTCACCACATAGAGAGAGGGCCTGGTAGTGACATGTAATTATGGAGGGATGTTGAGTAATGAAGAGAGGGGTATGGTGGGGGTTACAAATTAATTTTAGTTTGATTATGATGAAAATTATCTAATTTTTGTAAGGTGCCAAGTATGGAAGTTGAATAAAGAGGGTGAGATCTCAGAGAAACTATTGGTATTAGTGTGGGGTGCAATGGGTGATGCGGAAAATGTTGAAGTTGGGGAGTGGAATATAGTATGCAGAAAGGTGGTGTGGGATAGGAAAAGAAGAATGGAGGTAAGGGAGATTAAGGTAGTGCAAGGTTTTGATGTATAGTACAGGTTAGGAAAACGTTGTGGTGCTATACTTAAGTAGAAGAATGAGGAAGATTACGGAAAGGAAAATATTAACAAGGAAGATAATTACAGTGGAGTGAATGGAAGGATACTGGTGTAGGTGTCAGGGATGGTTGAACAAGACAAAACAATAAACATCTATGTTTTTGCAGGGGGGAAAGCCCCACTGCGCCCTCACAACCCCTACATATAACATATACCAACTCTGAGATTGCTGATGAAGTCTCACTGTTTAGTGGACGAAAATGCATTGTATGGTTTTAAAGCATTTATCTGGTTGGATTATCTGTGGTTTTCTTTGGAGATCTAATAAAGTGCGGTTACTTTGGTGCGCTTTTTCCTATTTTCGTGTTTTAACTCTGAGATTGCACTACAGTGGAGAAATGGGTAAATTCCCTGATCCCTACTGTACTGTGATCTGAAGGGAACCCAATGGAAAGATAAGGTAGTAAAGAATTGGTTGGCATTACAGACCAAGGTTTGGGGTATACTACATAAAAATATAGAGAAGTTTTGAAAACCTTGTCCTGAGATGTACAGGAAGGAAGCTTGATTTATGGTATTTGGAGACTGGGGATTACAAGAGTTTGAGTTTTATCTTGTACATGCTTATATTAATTTAGCAAATTTTTGAAAAGTGCTGGACCAGGCTTACCAAAAATAGTGAAGCAGTAGGAACATAAGAAAAAAGTCCTAAGATGATGAAAAGAGCTATGCTGGAATAGAGGATGGAAGAAAAATGTCAGGTAGCAAAAATTTGCATGGCCAGAAAATGTGGGATTCAGAGTAAGGAGAATTTGCAAACTTTTAACATTATATTAAAGTAAGAGCATGTTTTTTGTTGAGAAAACAAGCATTTCCAGGTAACTGTGAGATAGCAGAACTTCTGAAATGATATGTTTAATTTGTGGAAGCATGTTGAGAGAGCAACCCGTCACACCTAGGGGCATGTTGGAGAAGCCTCCACTATAAAACCATATATAGCTACATTAAATAAAATATTATATTTATTTTTATATTTTTTTAATTTTATATTGCTATTCCAATGTTTATATTATATTTTATGGGTTTATTGATTAGTAACATGTGATTCTGTTTAAATATCAGTAATGGTATACAATGTATCCTAGACAGCATATTCACAATTAAGGAATATATTTTATGAACACTTTTAATATTGTACAAATAGCTTCTGGGTTATATGCGACCAGGTATTGCATTATGCTTCTAAAGAATTATTGTAACCTGATTTTGAACTATAAATACCTACATATTCGTGGTGAACTCCTTGATTTAGAAGTAGAAAACAGGTCATTAAGAGGTAACGAGAGATTTAATGAATTAACAATGAAAGGCATAAAGATTTATGTTCTGCTTGAAGCTGTATTGACTGTACCAGCAAATGACGGTCTAAAGTATTTTACAGTGTAACAATGAAACTAATTTTTAGGCATTACAAATTATAATATGCTGGCTTCCTGTGGTTTTACTGTCTCATAATCAGAGGGGTTTTTTTTGAGAGCATTGCATTATACTGGTAGTTACTGATTGTGTTACATTATCTAGATGGGCTGTCCTTTTTCTGTGCTCATAAGGAATGACAATTTACCTCTCATAGTCATTCAAACAAAAAAATGAATTCCATTAGCATGGCCCTATGGGATATATGTGATGGAATAGTGCTGACAATGCTTCTTTTGGAACTTAACAACATTAAACATTCCTAAGGACTTACTAAATAAACTGGGCAGGGAGTATTAAGGTAAATGTAAACAATGAATTGATCTACATAGAATCAGACTCTGTGAGATTTGTATGTTTATCCAAGCAGTCTGGCTAGATCTGCAGTGGTATACACATCCTCTGTCAAGCATTCTGTGAAAATCATATACCAAAATGAGAGATGTGCTCCTGAATTCTTGCCTATAAAAGCAAACAATAAAAGAGATGTGCTCCTGAATTCTTGCCTATAAAAGCAAACAATAAAATATTGCAAATGGTACTATATTGCCAGTAAGAAAGAAAATGACCATGTAGGTTTCATTTAATGTGTACTGTATCCCTGTCACAGCAGAGTATGTAAGTACTAAAGAAAAAATGTTTTAGTAAATAATTCATTACATAAAATAGCAAACATGATTTAAGGCTGCATATTAAAAAGTAAGACTAAAAGGTCAAATATTCACTTGAAGGATATTATTTGATGTGATGTTTTTACTGTTACAATTTGTATTTCAAAATCAAATATATCATCTTTTCTTTTAGCAGTCAGAAAAGTGATTATTTTTTCTCTGTAAAATCATAGAACAATATGTTATTCAACCAGATTACTTCATTGCTAAATTTAATATGCTTTTGTCATGTACATCTAACTAAATAAAAGCACAGACTGTATCTCACACACATACTCTCACACGCATGCACTCATGCACGCACATACAGTCACTCGCACACACACATGCACTTGTTGATATATATCTGTGTATTATATATATTTATTCTGTCTCTGTCTATCTTTACCTACAAGTCATTGACAATCTTTTTTTTCAGCTCACTCTTTATTTGAAAATTAAATATTCAAAATCTTGAGCAGAAAAACCTACAAAATGAAATAAAAATATTTTATCTTGAGGATCAAGCGCCCCCATACCACCAAAAAGTTCTATAAACCAACTAAACATTCACACCACATTGGAGAAAAAGAGGAAACACAATGCAGCAATCACCTTTAACTATGCCATAAGCACACACACACACACACACACACACACACACACACACACACACACACACACACACACACACACACATATACATAGACTGTATAGATACATATAGATCATATCTATCTTTCTACAAGATGAAATTCATATTGACTTGTATGTCAATACCTCCATTAATTAACCTGCTCCCATGCTGCAGATGGATGAATCCTTGACTGCAAACCAGATAACCCATGTTCAATTAGCATCATGGTGCTGGAGAGAGCATGGTAGGGATGATAGACATTAGTGCCACTGTCCACATGGCCACGGAAGGAATGGGAGGTGATTCTGAAATGCATTCACTTGACACTTAGAGGGAGCAGTAGTTATTGAACCTGCAGAGTAATTTGCATTCAGGGATTGTCAAGCATGAATACACATGTTCCCCATGGCTGGCAGCATTAATAGTACTCAGAAGAGCCAACATGAGGATTTGGAGCAGCAAGGGGGATGAGACAACCAGGTCCAGTAGTCTGGCCTGTTCCCTTTCAAATGACAGAAGAATGAATGGGATGGTTAAGCCACCCAGACAGGGACTGAATGGGCCACAGGGCAGTCAGCTAGGCTGAAGTTTACCTGGTCCTTGCTCACAAGACAGAAAGGAATGGTCTGATTAGAAGTAAGGGAAGGTACTGTACTGCACAAGAGTTGGTGCTAAGAAAAAATATTAACTAAGAAAACATGCATTTCTTGTCACATGTATTTGTCAATATTACATATTTTCTTGTGTATTTATTTATTGCATCTAGTTTAATTTCCCTTTGTTGAATGTGTTAGCCATAAATACTCAGATCCAGTTTGTAAAGGGGATCCCAGGAAATGGATGAACAAAATGTTGATAATAGCATGTGTGTAGCTTTAGGGGCTATATAGATATTGTACGTTGTTTACAAAATATTACAAAATTAGTATTTGAGACATACAAAATCCACTTCAACATCTAGAATCTAATGAACACTACTAGTGTACTAATGTGTTTGTGTTGAAGAGTTTGTCATTTATATATCTTTAGTAAGCCTTGTAGCTCCTATGGTATGAGCATTTGTTTGAAATGTGAAGGCATAATTTGTTTTGTCAAAAAGGTCAGGATGCAATTATTGAAAGTTAGAGTACAAACTTTCAGAGCTCTGTAGAAGTAAATGAGTTAGATAGCTAAGAGGGGGGTTCCTTTGATTATTGAAAAACTGCACATAACCCTTCAGAAAAAAGTTTCAACTGTAATCAGAAAGCCTTCACACACTCTAGTGGACTGTGCTTCCATCTGGATGAGAGTCCTCCCCTCCAAAACTTAAGACTTTAGTGACTGGAAAAATAAAAAATAAAATATAGCATAAGATATTTGTGTACTTAATCCTAGCTTTATAAATAGAACCAAATGTGAACTTCATACAAGTTTTGAGCTGAAATATATTTAAGCCCGAGGTGGTGTAAAATAAACTGTTCCCTGTTCATATTCAAGTGCAACTTGGATCTATGGGTGGGTAATAGAGAATTTACTCCAGGACTGTATGATCCCACTTATTCCCACTAATGATAATATTTCATTATTAACAACTGGATGGGCAAGGCCAATGTAATGCCAAATGAGAAATGTTAATTCTGTCACTAAAAGGGAAATTGGGTAGACTTTAAATTAGCTGACAAGGGTAGCTAGCCTAGTACTTATTTATGAACCTATGAAGTATAACACCTCACCATGAAATAGTTTAAAACCTAGATGATCTAAACAGACATTTTATGTGCAAACAAGTATTCTGCCCCTGTATTCATTAAAAAAATATATTAGATTATGTTATTACTTTGTATAAATTTTACTACATAAATCTACATGAAAATAGGTATTCGACTGTGTTGCTAAGTTACATGGTTTTATTTCACAAAGTAAGCTTGTTTTAACATATGTTATCCCCATTAATTTCTGCTCACAGAAAATATTCTTTTGTCTCTCAGGAAACTTCTTCTTCTTCTTCTTCTTTCGGCTTTTTCCCGGTTAGGGGTCGCCACAGCGGATCGCCTTGTCCGCACATTGAATGGCAGTGGAGTTTTACGGTGTCGAGTTGCCAGCCCGGCGCCCAACCTTCCACAGAAGGCACACTCACACGCACACCTAGGGCCAATTTAGAGTGTCCAATCCACCTGCAGCATGTCTTTGGGATGTGGGAGGAAACCGGAGCACCCGGAGGAAACCCACGCGACCACAGGGAGGACATGCAGACTCCGCACAGAAGGCACCCCAGCCGAGGATCGAACCGGAGAACCTCTTGCTGTGAGGCGGCAATGCTAACCACTGCACCACCGTGGCCGCCCTTTGTCTCTCAGGAAACTATAATGCAGAAAAACGAATGATGTACCATGTGCACTTAAGGGCCCAGGACTTGAAAAAGCAGGCATTAATTAGTAGTAATCTTTTATATTTATTTACTGTAAGTTTAATGGGGAATAATGTATAATGAATATATTAAATAATTAGTATTTTAGAATATACTGACATCTGCTAAACTGAGGTAGAAATGATAGATTTCTGAGTTATATTTCTGTTATAAGCAATTTTAAACAGTTAACAAGTGACATATAAAGCACGTCCTAAAAAATAAACTATTATAATAATCTTGTAAATTAGAGTGAATTGTGTTCACTGACAATTCATTTATTAAACTGTATAATTTGTTCGTGCAGCACCTGGCTTGTTGGAATAAAATTGTGTGGATTTCAAGATTCGTTGGTCCTTGGCATTCTTCATTTTGGATTTATTAAACTGTATAAATCCAACACAGCGGATCCTGTTGTAAATGAATAATAGTAAACTAAGTGTAGACATGTTATGAAGAAAATATTTTGATTATATTCCTCATGAGCTTTGTAGACTGGATATGCAGAATGTATTTGGAATGTTTTGCACAGGCACATGCACATGGGTAGCAGGGCTTAGTTCATAACTCCTTGTAATGTCAACAAATTTCAATATAATAAACTACTAAAATCTCTAGAAAAGAGACAAGACTGAAATATCAGGATGTTTTTAATAGAAAGGCTACAAATATGTGGTATACAGATTGAAGGAACGAGCTTTTAATTTCTTATTGTTTGGTATGATTTTATAGTTAGGTTTTGATAGAGAAATCTAAGATAGCGAAATCCAGCCAGAATTTAATTGAGGACATTAAATCCAAAGTGGTTTTGGACATGATTGCTCAGATTATGCATAATACTACAGCAGATGTAGGAAAGGGTAAGACTGCTGCTTTGGAAGATAATCAGCAATTGGACAGTGTTCTATAAGTATCACATCGATAACAAGAAGATCCTAAATAGTTAAGATCGGCAGTAAGTGTCAAGTCAAAGAATGTCACAGATGCGGAGACATGTACTGCAAATGGAAGTCAAAATGGATTAGTTAGAATACAGAGCTCATAGAAATAGCCTAAATGTCATTGGTTTACATAAGAGAGGGACTCAACCCAGTGACTTTTGTCTCTAAGGAACTACAGACGTATATAGAAGCTGAGCACCGTCCTGGTATAGGAAAGTCACACAGGATTCAATCAAGGAAAGTGAATGCACTGTTTCCTAGGTATTTTATTCTTAAATGTTTGGATTTCAATGACAAAGAATGTATCGTGAAGAAAGCAAGATACCTTAATAACAACCTTAAAATTACTGGTCACATGATACGGATAAGTGCTAGATTATAGTGCAGCCCTCTAACAGAAGGCCTTGGCACCCTATGATGACCAAATAAATTGGGCTTTGGAGTAACATTGCATTATCCATCCTTGTTGCAGATCATGAAGCAATCTCTAACTTTTTTTTTTTTTTTGCTAGCTGATGCAGAAGGATTCTTTAAAGACGGAGAGAAACCACAGAAGGAAACCATATGCCAAGACGTTGAAGTCTAACGTTCCTTATATAGATGCGAGCCATACTGACTGTTTATTAATGATTCACTTATTAAATCTCCAGCTCCCCAAAAAAGAGAAAAGGAGTGGGAACACCATGCTCACAATCAGGAAAGCAAAGGGGAACCAAGCAGGAGCAGCTGGCAAAATCTCAGCCACAGGAAGAAAATGATATATATTTTGTGGGCCCAGAAATAGTTGTTGACAAGATACAGGATACTGAATCCTCATGGTCCATTTCTCCAGAAATAACTGAGATATCTGCAGAAATGATGAATACTGTGCAACCAAAATAAAGATAACATGGTCAGACTAAAAGAAATAATGACTATAATCAAACTGTACCAAAGATATAATTATGTTCTGTATTATATGTTCGGAAGTTAAACTCCGATGATCATAAGAAAGGGGAGGTAAAGTATAAGGTAATTGCAAAAGTTGGTAATGAGCTTGAGCAGAGAATGGCTATAATGCTGGTGGCCCTTTGCATGCTATATTGGTATCACCTCCTTTTCCTTCCTCTCTTTTTGTGTTTCATCTTCCGAGGCTGATAACTAGAATGGGGATGTATGTTCACATTACAAGTGGCACACTGCTTGGAGTATGGGTGCTAGATAGCAAGGATGTAGTGTAATTCATATACCTCTTTGGTCTAATTAGTAGTGCATAAGCAATTTAAGGTTGAAAGGAAGTATCCGAAAGCTGTCTGGCCTGCTGATAAGCAAAACTGCAATACTGCTTAATATACTGTATATAACATTGTCTATTTATAATACACTGGTTTGTCCATTGTGGGGGATAAGGACATGCCAGGTGCAAAATCAATTGAATGCAGAAGAGATTTGAAAGGGCAATCACCTCTGACATCCTTACTTACTGAGTCATGGAATAAAATTGCTTTCTACATATTATAAAACTAAAGTAGCAGTTGAATGGGCCAGTCTGCCAAATGTAGTGTGGCTATTTTGGGTTAGTGAAGGAATGACATAAGGGAAAAACAGGGAGAAGGCTTTTGCAGACGTTTTGCCATGATAATGATACCATATAGCTCATATAAAGTTTTGTGCCTCAAATAATGATGGCACACAGTCATGAGTGATTTAAAATGAAAGCTACAGCAATGTATCAATCAAAATCCTAATACTGTGCGAGAGGGAGCTGTTAAAACAGTCCTTGACCCAGCATTAGAATGCCTGCAGGAATATCAAGAACAGCTCAGACTGTGATGTTACTAAATACACTGACTTTGGACTAGACATTAATAGACAGTAGGAGGACAAGAAATCTGAGATGGAATTTACATACTTTAATTATTCAGGAAGTAGAGCCAGCAACATAGACCTGTTTTCGATTTCACAATGCTTGAAAGCACAGATGAATCAAACTGATGTTGTGTTTACCACCCTCTCAGATCATAGTATAATATTATTTGTTTACTACCCTCTCAGATCAAAGTATAATATTATTATTGGTAACATTATAGTTAACTAAGAGATACACATTTCAGTGGAGAATAGATCCCCTATGGTTTCAGTATAAAACGTATCTTCAAAATATTCAGAATTGGGTTAGTACCTTTTGGGATAAAGACCAGAGGATAGATACATATCATGTTAAAAGATAAAGAGCATTTAGAAAGAGACTCCAACATTGGTGTCAACAATCTTAACTATAACTGATACATTAGCTAAACAATTTAGCTTAAAAAGTATAGAAGAGAAAATTTTACTAATCTTGAAAAAAATTAAGCTTAGAGATATCAGGATAATTTAACATTTCAGAACATAGCAACTTTGAAAAAGATGTGTAAAGCTCAACAGATAAGGCTTATTCTTGCAGATGGGTATACTATAGATTATGTTTCTGGGCTAAAGGTATAACATCGCCTAACGTCACTGACAGGAGATATCGAGATAGAGTGATAGAACTTAGTATTCAGTATGTACATACTCTGGAAAAGGATAATATGACCAATCGATTGGAAATGAATAAGTTATTTGTTATTGAGCTATACATTCCCCTTACTTCTCAGTAAGAGGAGGATGTGGATATAGATCTTAGCACATTAAGGCAGTAAACCTGAGCACGATTTCAGCAGTAGACAAAGGTCAGCCATCCAATCCCACCAAGAGAGCTGTAATTAGAAGAGATAAAATGTCACGACCCTTTACTCATAAATACCAACTCCACAGACACCAACATGAAGAAGAAAGACGCCTTCCAAAAGAAGGCAGTCACTGTTGGTGTACACTTACAAATCACACTGGCAATGATCTAAAGGAAAAAAAAGCATGATCAACATTACGGCTCTTGCTTTCTTCTGTTTTAGGCAATTGACACTTGAATTTCACCTCAAACTCCTTTGGAACAGTTGGTTGTGGTAGACACAGATAATACAGACTTCTGTTATCGTTTGTTGTCAAGCAGATGATCCTGCAAATTTTATCAACTGTGTCATTTTAAGTTTTCCAAGACTTTTAGGTTTCTGATACCATGACAGGATTAGACCCCATTCCTAAGTCAAAGTATAATTAAAGTTCATGAAATTAGTATTGTTTTAATATTTGATGTTAGCCAGAAGTGATCTTTGCAGTATCTGCAATGTGCCCAGAAATGACTCCTTCTGCAATTCATACAGAGTTACATGCATGGGTAACATATCTAAGTATGATTGTAAATCCTTTTTCGTTATACCCATTGCTCCTATGACTATTGGAACTGTGTACATATCCTTCTACCACACTGCCCTTGTTTCTGCCTGTAAATCCTGGTATTTTATGACTTGGTGTCTCTCTGTATGTAAGACACTGCAGTCACTGGGTGTAGACATTTCAATGATGAATACTTTTGTCTTCTTTCCATGGACTATTGTATATGGTTTAACTGTTGGTAATGGGTATTTCCATATGACATACAGTAAACTTCATTGTTTTCTATAATACTTTGTGGCTCATATTTCCAATTTTTTTTCAGTTACTTCAATATTATAATGTTTGCACAATCCCTGATGCAACAGTCTTGCCACATTATTATGCCTTTCGGTATACAATCCTTCTGCCATTAGTATATCACACCCAGCAACAAACTGTGCGACTGTTTCTAGTTCTGTTTCACAAAACCTGCAATTGTCTCTTTCTGCCATATGTTCAATTGACTTTGTAAACCAACGTGTATGTAGACCACTATCCTGGGCCTCCAATATTAACCTTTCATCTTTTGGTTTAAATTCACCTCTCCTTAATCATTCCTGAGTTTGATTCTGACCAACATAAGGTTGTTCCGAGAGTTTTCTTTACTTGCAACTGTATTTATGCATATTCCACATTTCTTGCCTTCTCTTCTGATCCTTCACCTTATACTCTTTCTTTTGTTTTTTGGCACATTCAGTTGCTGCCTGATTTTTATCTACTTCTGGTTTGATTTTCATTCCCGCTTGACACCTATGTGCTTCTGCTAAACAACACAGGGAAGTAATCAGCCCTATTCTACACATGTTTTAAAACTTATTTTATTTTTTTATTTTATTTTATTTGACATTTGTTGACTGGGTTAGTCTGGCGGGCAGGTGCCCATTTTTAGAAGATACCCAAGGAGAAAAGCTCCAAAAAGGTAGATAATATACAGTAAATTAAAACAAGTAAAACAATGAGTAAAAAGGTCACACAAGAAAACCAACTGGTTAAAAAACACAAAAAGAAAATTCTAGCAAAGCTAGACTTTTGCCTCTGATAGAAAGAGGTTTAAGGTATCACACAGTGGAAAGTCTAAATTAAAATAGTAGTCACAAATATAGTAAAACAGTAGTGTAATCACATACAATTTCAACGCATACAAAGTTACAATAATAATAATTAGATAATGTATGATAGCAGGCACATGTAGTTGCATCCTATACAAAGATTAAATGCGTAATCCTACAGATGTAAGGCATCCTCTTATACAAAGTCACAGTGACAGTGGTAAGATACAGTAGTAATAGTAGGCATAGCAAGTTTACTCGTATACATAGTCACTGTACAGTTTATTATGGAAGTTTTAGTAATAATCTGTAATACACTTGCAAGATGGAAGAGATTGTTGTATAGCTTATCCTGTGGAACAAGTACAGGATGAGAGAGAAGAGGGGGAGATTGAAAGGAGGGGTGATTGATACAGGAAGGAAGGGATGGAGGTTGATTAATTTGGGTCAGTGCAAGAGCAAGTCCAAGAAATGAGTAGATAGTCTTTTAGTGTTTTTTGAAACAGTTTGTGTTAGAAATTAGTCATATGTGTTGGGGCAGTTTATTCCAAGCATGTGCGATTGAGTAGTTATAGAGGTTTGCCAATGGTTTTGTTGGGTTTGTAAATTTGAAGGAGATGTTGGTCTGAGCTGTGGAGTGTACAGTTAGGAATATAGGGAGTGATGAGGCTAGAAAGAGCAGGACAGGAGATGAGTTGGTTTATTATGGAATAGGTGAGGCGGAGTTGAGGCAGAAGGAGTTCATGGTGAAACTCAAGTCGCTGTAGGTTTTTTAGAGAAAGGCAGTGGTGTGAGCAATATGGTAGACTGCTAGCAAATCTAGCAGTTTTATTGTATGCAAGTTCAAGTTTAGTCAAGAGATTTGTTTGAAGGTTAGGGAGGATTGGATATAAAAGGATGGGTAGAAGGTAGGCTTGTGCCAGAGAGAGTTTGGATTCATTTGTCAGGAATTTTTTTTATTTCTGCACATTAGGGCAAGTGTTTGAAGAATATTTTTAATGCAATTTTGGATATGTAGATTGAATTTAAGTTGATTATCAATTATAACTCCTAATAGCTATGTGTGGGATTCAACCTTGATAGATGTGTTGTTAAGTGATGTGACAGTGAAGGGGGATTTGAGGTGTTGGAGGGATTTAAGGAAGAAGAACAGGATTTTAGTTTTGCTAGGGTTAAGAAGGAGTTAATTGTAAGTTAAGCCAGTTTTCAACTGAGTGGAGAAATTCTAGGGTAAGAGTGAGAAGGTGGGGTAGATTGTCAGAGGTGGAACTTATTGCAGCCATCAGTGTATTGTATTAGGGAGGAAGGAGGACAGGCTTGTTAGTGAAAATATCGAATAGAAAGGGTCCAAAGATAGAGCCTTGTGGAACCCTGGTGTAGAATGGAAGGAAAGGGGAGGATGCAGAGAGCCATTTGACAGAACAAAATCTATTAGAGAGGTAGCCAGTGAACCAGCAAATAGTAGATTTGGAGAACTGTAGTTGATTGGTTTATTTGACCTACAATTATTCTGATAGACTCATCAAATGTGAAGCATACATTTCTGAAAATGGTTGATCTCAGATCAAGAAAAAAATAGTATCTGACAGGATTGTGGCAGATATCAAACTCTCACAAATAGTTTGAGCATTTTAATTATTTTTTTACTTTATTTCTGAATGATATTAAAGTTTTCTGTATAGAAGCTCCTGTTCAAACTTGTAATATACCAGACTATTTACGGAGGTATTTCTGCCATGTTTTCTAAAAATTATGTCTTGCATCAGTTTAACAAGTTGCTCTTATTGGTCTAGCATTGCCTCACTAGACTTAAAATGGCAGAGGTTACAACCTAAGAAGACTAGCCATAATTTTCTGATTAAAGTCAGAGAATTGTTACTCTTTTACCAACATTCTAATACGTTAAACTAATAAAATGCATAAGAAAAATAATTTGCTCAGATTTTCAAAATATGTAATCCTGAAAGGTTATAGAGGTAACAATGCTCATTATTGGGTTATGGGAGCCATTTTGTATAACAAATACAGTAAACTTCCCATCATAGCAGTGTTATTGATCTCATGAAAATATTCACTATATTGACTCATGCTCTACTTCTAATTATGTCAATCAGATTGTATGGCAGAAATTAGTATGCATGAAGGGTATAGCTTAAAATACTTTTTATCTGCAGGACCCTCCATGAATCTACTCTTGGAAATTGATTCCTATTTACTACCATTGATGCTTACAAATTGATGCAAACATATAGGAAATTCACCTTTTGCAACTGAATTTGTTACTAGCAGGATTGGCACATCACTGGCATTATTGCATCATAGCACTGACTTTGGATTGGTCTTTTTCTCCTAGATCATTTTTTTCACTCTGACAACTATTAGCTCTTCCATTGTCAGTCTTTGGGTCCCTTTTTTCCCCATAACACACTGCCTCTGCACCCATATCTTCCCTGTGGGGTAGTCCCTGCTTTCCAATGGAGGCTTACTTTTTGGTGCCTTTACTCTGCTCATAGTCAGTGCTGTAAGGTGACAGCTGACTTGTTGAGGGCTGTCACTGTAGCCATCATAGAGGGTGTTTCCGATGTTATCCTAACTCCATAATTCTGCAGCCTTGATATCCATGCCATCAGTGCTGGACTCACAGTAGTGAACAGATGGCATTTGTACACTCCTGTCCTTTTATCACAATTGTGTTGCAATGCACAAGCACTACTTAGTGAGTCAGAGCACAGTTGATCTACCATGCTACCTGCTGCAATTTTCCCATTTTCTACTTCTGCTCACTCCACTATGGAATGGACCTCTCCCCTGTGAGATGAGTGAATCAACAGCAGTCACTCAATCTCACCTTCTGCTGCATGCTTTGATGGAGCTTAGGTTAGTAGTAAGTCCAAGGTAGTTTAAACTGGAACTAAAGCTTATACATTTACACTGCTGAGCAAGCATTTTGCACCAGCTTTTTGGTAGTTCTAAGAAAATAATAAGCAGTTAATCTTTTAAGAAAAAAAAATCTATACACACACACACACACACACACACACACACACATACAAGTCTGTGCTTAGTCCCTGTCTGGTTCGGTTGCTGGACCAGGAGGATGCCCTCTTTAAAAAATATGAATTATTTAAGGTATTGTTCTATATGCGCAACCTCTCGGCTATTTTGCTTGTCCATCCCTGCCTACATGACTACTGTAACTGACTTGAAGGGGATTGTGCACTCACACCCTTTTCCCTAAGTGGTGTTGGCTGTGGCAAAGAGGCTGTTTCTAACCTTTATGGATCATTGTGTGTTTTGTTTATTGCCTTACACCCATTTAAAATGCTATGATTTCTACGTGAAACAACATATTCTATTTTATGTAAGCAGATGAAACAGATTTGAATCTTTGTAAAAAAGCAGTCATGAAGTGTAATGCACTACAATAAATATGGCAGAGTCTTCTTGGAGCCACAAAAATGAGGTGTATCGAGTACATTAGGATATATGGATCCTCTAGAATTCCTCTTCCATTCAGTATTTGATACCTAAGGATCATAAACAGGGAACTATGAAGTAGGCATTCTGTGTTCTTCATTATAAACAGCCTTTTTCTTGACCTTAGTAATAATCAGACAGTGGAATGTTTTAAAACAGTACAGACTTCCGTTATTTTTTATTTTTTTTAGTGAGCATCTTTTACTGTTACTCATAGTATGTATACACATACAAATGCATATATAACATTACATACATATAAATATAGAGCTACACAGTGTTAATACCCATCAGTAGGAAAGTATGTCTGCATCCATTACAGCCTTCAGGAACAAGGAAGTCTTGTAGTAGACCTATAAATACTTACATGCACAGCATAAAGTACTGCTAGCATGAATGCTCTGATATGATTCATATCATCCATGTGCAAAATTATAAAGATGTTTTTACTAGTGAAAGGAGTGACCTGATATATCTATCCATCCACAACCCCTTTTTTCCCATTCTTGCACATGGGGTCGGGGTATGACTTCAACAGTGTCAATCATCTAGAGCCAAGGTTTATACCACTGGGTGGCTAGCCCTGGTGCAGTAGTTCTTCCATATTACACACTCGCATGCACACTCATGACTATTGCCAATTTAGAGTGTACACAAACATGCACACACATACACACACACACACACACACACAGACACACACACACACACACACACACACACACACACACACACACACACACACACACACACATATATATATATATGTGTGTGTATATAGTATTAGTTTTTATAAAATCAAAGATTTGTACTTTATTCTTATTTAGTTGTCTTCCGTTTGTACTTTATTCTTTTTTTCTGTATCAGAATTTGTCTCTGTCTCCCTCTTATTTATTTATTTATTTATTTATTTTTTTTAGATCCCTTGGCTGCTGCATTATTTCCACTTCTTCTTCACAAGCTTGAACTTCAAAACACAAAAGCCTGAAATGTAATAATACTGAATAAGGTTTTCCTCCCTGCAGGAGTGATAAGGTGGGATCTTTTAACCCCCAAAACTCAATACCTATTTTTTCTAAGTCCAAGTACCCCAAGGAAGATTATTTGTCCCTTGTGCCAAATGATGTATGCTGTACTACTCAGCCTTATGCAAGATTGTATTTATTTATTTATTCATTTGTTTCTTTGTTTGTTTTTTAGATTTTTTTTTTTATTTCAGTCATTTCTGCTCAAGATTTTCTATTTTATAAATGTGCATTTAAGTTTTATAAAACAACCGGTACTGCCTTTGCATAGACCTTTAGCTTTATTTTCAGTACATGTAGTTATCTCTGCAAAGCTGCATTGGTGAGAAAATGTTCAAGGTACAATATAAGGCATCCTAGCCATTTTAAGACTGTGCCTGTTGCTTGATAAGTAAAATTGACTTGATAGCAAAGGCTGAAAAGGATCCCTAGATACATTCTTACATTCTGATGATTTCTGTTACTTTCACAAAATATCGGTCACAAAATCTCTGCAAAGCTTGAATGTGAAGCATGCTTGAAGGAAAACAAGCAAATAAATATTTTTTTTTCTTGAAGGCTATATATATATATATATATATATATATATATATATATATATATATATATATATATATATATATATATATATATATATATAGGTATAGGTGTAGATAGATAGATAGATAAATAGCTATGCATAGAAATAAAGAGAGAGTGAGAGTTGCCAGATTTAAATTTGAACAATCGTTGGTAAAAGACAAATCCTCAATGCAGCATAATGTTGGATTTTAGTGTCACATCTCACAAATCATATACTAGTAGTTGATAACAAGAAATTGATCATTAGTGTAATAGCATTAAACCTGATACTTTGGTGGGGCATAATTTTAATTCTATAGCAAATACAAGAATTATAATGGTATATGTTTAGGTCTATACACTTATTTGCTCTTCTTAGTCTTTTTTCTTTATTTTTTGTGGATCATATTTTAAGGAAAGTTAGTTTGCAATTGTAAATTCATTAACTCAGTAAGCTGGTATAAAAATAAAGCAAAAATATTTCAGGACTGAAATTCAAAATGACAAAACATTTGCAGAATATTAGTATTTTTGCTTCACCTCAAGAATAAATAGTAATAGTTATAATCAAAGTCCCAATCATAATATGTTTTGAAAGCCAGTAAAGCACTTAGCACTGTGAGCGTCTTTCCTTCAGCATTCTGGATAAACCTAAACTAGAGAGGGAACAAAGAATGAAAACGGGACAGATTTTAAATATTGTTCTAGTTTACTTAAAACATATAGAATAACAGGTTTTGCATCAACATATATTTTCTAGTCTATAAGTATGAAACTCTAATTTAGAGTGGTGTTACTGACTGATTGCAATCGTTGGTGGTTATCTGAAATTCCAAGAGTTTACAAGAGACAGTAAAAACACAAGGCAGAATTAGGCAGAATATAAAACAGCTTCAAAAGCTGTTCTACAGAACACTCTGATACACTTCTTTGTAAGTATGACAGTGGTTCTATCAACTTTCAAAGGTTGCCTTACCTTCTGTCACAGTTCTTTGCCAGTGGGCCCTTTCCTTAGCATGAGATCCAGTGATAATGCAAAAGGGTGTGTAATGAACTTTCATTATGCTCCTCCTAAGTGCTGTTATATTTGTGCCTCATGCCAAAAAAATGTCTTAACAAGTTTATCTTTCTCCAATATTTCAGCATAATCATAGCGCATCATGTACCATAAATGTATTGGTAAACAGAACCGTGATACTGTAAGTCTCTGATACAACTTGGGCAAAGATTTATAACACTAGCAGTTATGACAGAACAAGGACAGTAACGGACTTTTTAAATCACTTGCTCCCTATCATTAAACAAGTAACCTTCTGTGGTCTTGTGTCCCTCACTTGTGTCTTCTCTCTGCTTCTTACACATGCTTTATTGCTGCCAAATGCAGAAAATGGATCTTCCCCATTTTTGTGTCTCAACACATTCTTCCTTGCTTTTCAGAACATCAGTCCTGCCCAAGATGTATATTTTCACAATCTGTCTTTTGCCCTCCACCTCATCACCTTCTGGGCAATGTCATTATTTCTGGTTGATCTAATTCTGCATCAAAGAGATGGTTATTTGCAATACTGTTACTTCTCATTCATGCAATTCACAGTTTTAAAAAAAAATGACTGACTGCTCAAACTCTGCACACTGTGAGCAGGCAGGTGCTCTCATTACACATTGTAGTGTATATAACAACTGTTTTTGCATTCCAAAAGCTTCGTTGTGTCCCATATTCTGCAATCAAGTAAATGGTGCCTATTTTAATGTCTTTTCTTCCTTGAAAAATAATTTATATTCCCATATCTTGTTACGAACAAAGGAAGAAGACAAGTATATACTGACCAGTAAGCAAACAAGAAAACAAGTATATACTGACCAGTAAACAAACAAGAAAACAAGTATATACTGACCAGTAAACAAACAAGAAAACAAGTATATACTGACCAGTAAGCAAACAAGAAAACAAGTATATACTGACCAGTAAACAAACAAGAAAACAAGTATATACTGACCAGTAAACAAACAAGAAAACAAGTGTATACTGACCAGTAAACAAACAAGAAAACAAGTATATACTGACCAGTAAACAAACAAGAAAACAAGTATATACTGACCAGTAAGCAAACAAGAAAACAAGTATATACTGACCAGTAAACAAACAAGAAAACAAGTGTATACTGACCAGTAAACAAACAAGAAAACAAGTATATACTGACCAGTAAACAAACAAGAAAACAAGTGTATACTGACCAGTAAACAAACAAGAAAACAAGAATATACTGACCAGTAAACAAACAAGAAAACAAGCATATACTGACCAGTAAACAAACAAGAAAACAAGTATATACTGACCAGTAAACAAACAAGCAATAATGTCCAATAAGATGTGTGCTACTGTGCAAATAACACCTGCTTATGTGTGTTATGAGGCCTGACACCACAGGCGGAGGGCCTCTACACCCCTGGCAGGGTATTATTTAAACAGTAGCATACACCCTGAAAGGCATTATTACACTTAGTCAATGGGCTGTCTGTAGAAATGTTGTGTTTTACTAACTAATGTATTGTTTTATTACTATATTATTTTATATATATATATATATATATATATATATATATATATATATATATATATGTATATATATTTGATGTAAAATAGTTCCTCTTGCCTAATGTTTCAAACTTGCTGTAGTGTATGTAAATGGTGTTGGAGGAAGCATTTTACATCCAAAATATATAATTTTAAAAATATATCAGATATTTACTTCATTTTGGGCCCTTACTTCTAAAATGTGTGGTTTGATTCCAGTTATTGGGATTGAAGTCATCAAATAATGACATACATTTCAGTTTCAGACTATTTCCTTCAGAAAATTCATGCTAACACAAATCCTGTTATTTAAGCAATTTTGTAATTTTATAAGAGCAGTATCTAAAATCTGTTCTTATTTTTCAGCTTTTTCCCATTTATTTCAGGCTTTATCCAGATTTCTTGAGCTGACAGGTCGAGAGGTATGCAAACCTCTTTATTGCTGCTGTCACTGCTCGCTTGATCGATCTTACTCACCCTCTCACACTCTCATACACATGCAAACACACACACTCACCCTGACATTCTTGTACTTCAGAAAATGCATGCTAACACAAATCCTATTATTCAAGCAACTTTGTAAATTTTTAAGAATATTTAAAATACATTCTCATTTTTGAGCCTTTGCACCCCTCTTTATTTTAGGCATTTTCCAGATTTCTTGAGCTAAGAGGTCGAGAAGTATGCAAACCTCTCAGCTACTGATGCTGGCACTGCTCACTGTTCACACATACACACTCACATGCACACACACACACACACACACACACACACACACACACACACACACACACACTTCTGCTTTCAGGCACATATGTACACATAGTTTGCACCAAACTGAACTGAGGTGGGCTACCACACACAATTCTGAGTTGAGATACCAGATGACTAGAGGCTTCTGAACTTCCAAAAAACATAAGTTGCTTTTTTTTTGCTTATTTATACCATTTACTGTTCTTTTTTATTGCCTGCCACCTATTTTTAGACTGTACTTTTTACTGTGTACTAAACTACACAGTTATACTGCAATTGCCTGCTACACTGTGCCTGTAAAATGTAATTGTATTGTTGTTTTCACTGTTTAGCAAGCTTTTTTGTTGTTTCCACTGTTTTAAGTATTTACTGGTATTTTTTCACTGTTTTAAAGCTCTCTGTTCTGCCTGCTCTGGCTTTCCCTCCAAGCAGTACTTAATTAACCGATCTGTAACTGTTTAAATTATTTTTTAGAGCATCCTGGCAGATTTTCTGATGTTTAAAACATGTTTTCAGTGTCTCATTGCTATTTTTCTCCTGTGTTAAATAATATCTAGTGTTTCCCATTGAAACCAGAGAAGCAAGCAGCTGTAGCATAGTCCAGATCCAGTCCTGCTGCTTCTGGGACAGTTTGTAGTGGTTTCTTGATTCTGACCATGTTTTCCAGGCCATCTTGGATTGGAAGGGACCCATCTGCACTTTTGTGAAAGAATTGTGTAAGACTGGCACCTGACTGGCAAAGGGATGCCGGTCTAGGGCTTAGAATATGCATGCTCATTTGTCCTTTTGAATTTTGTTAGAGTGTTTTTTTCAGGTTTTAGCTTCTGGTATTTAGGTCCTGCATCTGAGCAGGTTTCTGCTTGTTTGCGCATTGCACAACACAGTGCATTGCTATATAATTGTGTGCCAAAGCCAACAGTTAAATTCAACAAATTTTCCCTGAAAACCCAGGCAGAAATATTCATTCTCCAAGCTCCTCCATGATAATTTCTGAAAAGCCACCTCTAGTGACAACAGTCTTCAACCTACCATTATAGACAATTGGACTTCTGGCTTTTTGAGTTTTAAGCAGGAGGTGTCAGAAAAGTTACCACAGGGATTGCTGGCTTGTGGCGGCCAAGCTTTCATAGTGATATTACTTTTTGATCCTTCACTGTTGTCTCTTCCTATCATTGTGAAACAGAATTGACCAAAGGTTGGATTGTTCACCCACTAAAAGGGAACGTGAGCTGGGTTTAGACTGTCATGAGATAGGTTAGTTTTATGCAACTGATGATATGTTGTTGCGATAGTAATCCTGCTCAGTACGAGACGAACTACAGGTTTAGACATTTGGTGTATGTGCTTGGCTGATGAGCTGATAGTATAAAGCTACCATCTGTGGGATTATGACTGAATGCCTCTAAGTCAGAATCCCACCTAAATGTAATAATACCGCAGTGCCACATATCTCCTGTTAGCCAGGGATAGCCGGCCACAAGATCAGCAAGGAGCACCGCTCATCACTAGGTCAGAGCACGGACACAAGGGGGCTGCTTCTCTCCAGCAATGTACCACACATTCATGGGGAAATCATAGGGAATATGTTTCTCCTGCCAACCTTTTTAACTTGAGTCTCTTGAGGCAGTGTAGCAATTTCCTCATGTACACAAACAACTCTCTACTAATAACACAGTTGAGTGCAGAGTGTGAGAGATGTATTTAAACCAAGAATCTAGAATCCATGCTCTCTCTCATTCAAAATGGCAACATGGAGAACATTTTCAACTCACCCAACAGTACATATTCACATAGTACCACTACTCATGCACATAGTATGTATCAAACACGTAAATCCACATACACGGAGGTTCTCTCATCAAACTTACTGAAATACCAGAGACCTCCAAAACACAAGTCTGCTACAGTTAACACACTCTCCACAGCAACCATAACACATGGCAAAGCCAGTGTCTCACCCACCAAGCCCATAGGGCATAACACTCAAAAAACAAGTTTTCTTGTCATTGGAGACTCAATGGTGAGACATGGTAAACTGCCTGTCCAGTGCCAGGATTTGCCAAATCATGTATGCACTCTGGTCTCTCAGCAACAATTACCGTTATGACTCTGTCATAGTTCATGTTGGTGTGAATGACCTGAGACATACCTCACTGGACCATATGAAGAGTGACATGGTTGAGCACTCTGAGTAGGTGACCCAGGAAGGTATCATATTACAAAAACCGAAAATAAAGTATATTGGTGCAAAGTAGACTGTAAACCAAAGAAAAAAGCACCAAGGAACCATAGATACTGTTTTTTAATATAATAAAAAGTATAAAATCATCCAAAATGAACCATGTTAAGTGCTTTCATCATGTTAAAATGACTTCATCAGAACAACTGCCCAAAATTACAATCCACATTTAAATAGTCTCCCACAAGACACTGCCCATCAATTAATGCACTAACTAATCAATGTTTAAACATTTAAAGCACCACATATCAAAAATTTGTTTATATCAAATAAAATTCTCCTAATATTCATACACTTTTCATGTTATATCACATATGTTTTTACATACTTCATATTTATACAAAAAATTATCTAAGCAAAACTATACATAAAAGTGCATTCAACTTAAAAGTGTGTATATGTATTGTGTATTTATTTTATGTATTGCTGAATGTGAATAAACTCAGCCTATATTAAACAAAAATTATATACGCTATCTGATTTGATTAGCCCTTTCCTTTAAAACTGAAAATATGAATATATGGTAATTTAATCCAGGATGAAAATTTGCAGCCAAACTAACCTGCCGCATTAATTCCTTTTTATGTAGGTGATTTTTCCAATCCCCCCCCCCCGCGCCCACATCAAGGTTCACTGTATCCACAATGGCAAATTTAAAGCCAGTATGTTAATTGCAAACCTGACTCTGTCTATAGAGGGCGTTGGTTTCCTTCTGATGTTTAATTTCATATAAGTGCTCATATATTCTACATTTCAGGGCTCTCTTTGTTTTCCCAATATAAAATCCATTGCAGGAGTTACATAGTGCAATATAGACTATCTTGTTGGTATAACAGTTCCCTTTCCTTAAATATATAACACTACCAATTCTATTTTTTAAGGTTACCGAAGGTACCTGAAGGATGTACCCACAATAAGAACAACACCCACAGGGTTTAATATTACCTCTGTCATGTGTCCCATCCTCTCTAATTTTCTCCAAATTTAATTTAATGTTCCTGCCAACCTTCATGGAAAAAATGGGTTTTTCCCCCACCTTGTAATATACCTCATTATTTACCTTAAATATGCCCCAGTTTTTATATAAAATCTGTTTGATCTGGTTAGACAGGGGACTGTGTTGAATGACACATGTTTGGTTGTAATTCCTATTGTTTGAATTCTTAGAGCTATCCTGTTCCAACTTGTTCCCTGTTTTATCCATTCTGTCAACAGTTATATTCATCTTAGATCCAGCTATAGTGCATGCACTACCCAATAGGGGTATATATCTCTTCCCCCATTCACCAAAAACCTCCACAATAATGGGTTCAACTATATTAGATGGATACCCTCTCTCAAAACACATATTTTGCAAGACTTCAAGCCCTTTTATTACATCTTCTCTCTCTGAGGTCATTCTAGCCACCCTAATTGCTTGACCTTTAACTATACTTTTTTTCTGTTTTTTAGGGTGGTGACTTAAATAATCTAGGTAAGCATTACAAAATTTTGGTTTGTGGTATACATTAGATTTGAAACCTTGTTTAGTCTTAGAGATCTTTACATCCAAAAAATTAGTCTCAAATTTGTTCACCTCATAAGTAAATTTCAAAAAGGATGTTGTTTGGTTCAAATATTCCATGAATAGGTTAATGTCTTCTTCCTTTCCCTTCCATAGAATAAAAATATCATCCAAAAATTTCTGATATGTGAGTATATCAGCCCAAAATTTACTATTAAACACCCATCGTAATTCCCAGCCAAACATAACCAAATTGGCATATAAAGGGGCACAGGCCGCTCCCATGGTAACACCCCTGATTTGTTGGTAGTATTCGCCCTCAAAATATATAAAATTAATATCTAAAACATGGGCCATAATTTCACAAATCAGCTGGAGTTGTCCAAGATCAAGTGTGGAGCAAGTCTGTAAAATGTCATCAAAAAATTCCATCCCTTCAATCCTAGGTATACATGTGAATAGGTCCTGGATGTCTATTGTTAAAAAAATTACATCATCAGACCATAACTCAGGTTTTATTTCTCCCAAAAAATCCCATGAGTCTTTAAGGATATGTGATATCCCTTCCAAGATATGTCTACAAGTTCTATCCACAAAAACGGCTAAATTGTGGGTTTTGGACCCACTGGCCGCCACAATAGGTCTAAATGGAGGAGATTGAATATTTTTATGAATTTTTGGTATAGTAAAAAGGCAGGAACTTTGGGATGTGTGTTAACCAAAAGATTGTGAGTTTCAAATGTAATTCTTTGTTCCAATAAATATTCTTCCAAATAGCCATCTATTCATTGATAAGCTATATTAATTTGTTTTTTTGAAACTTGCAGGTAGTTGTTTTCATCAAATAACATACCCTGCATGATGTTACTACAATCAACAGTGTTGTAAAGAACTATACTACCCCCTTTATCTGGGGCCATGATCCTAAGGGTCTTATCAGCCTTTAATTCTTTTAATAAAGTCCTTTCCTTTGGGTTCAGGTTGAAATAAAACCTCTTATCTTCTGCCCATAAACCATAAATTTCCTCTTTAATCACTTTTTCATAGGTACTAATCAGTGGATGTAATGGGGGGTTGTATGTACTACTTTTCTTTACCCCTCCCATAGACATGGTTGAGCACTCTGAGTATGTGTCTCAGGCAGGTATCATATTACCCTTACCTATAATGATGCCACAGTATTAACAAAAAATTAGTGATTTCAAAAATTGGCTTAGATTTTGGTATTATTCCAATGGGATCCTGTTCCTGCCTGCCAGAGAAGCCATGGCCGACAAACCTCGCTGCTTTGCCAGAGACGGTTTGCACCTGGCACCCCTAGGCTTTCAGCTGCTGGCAAAATCTCTTGCCTCTCCATAGTGGCTTTTTGTAGGCAAGTTTCTAAAACAAGATTACCAATGTGAAATTGACCAATCAGAACAAAATAAAGGTCATGCTGCTAAATGCTAGGAGCTTAAACTAAAAACTGCACTCCCCAAAAGCACTTTTATCACTAGAAGATGTAGATGTCTGTGCAGTCACAGAAACCTGGTTTAAAGCCTTAGATAGTACCTTGGTCCTGCAAACCTACAATGCCTTTCACACCTTTAGACTCCAAAACAAACGTGTGAAAAACCAAAGGAGGCAGTGTTTCAGTCTATATGAGAGATAACTTCACCTCCTATCTAGTTAGATGGACAAATCCATGGAGTTACTCCAAGTCTAGGTAAGACCCCCCATTCAAGTCATAGCCAGTTATAGATCCCCATCCATGGGTCATGATGCCCTCAAAGCCTAATTGACCAAACTGGAGACAATCTAAATTCTACCGAGCATACTGTTTATGAGGTATTTCAATTATCCCACCATCAACTGGGAAACCTACTCTAGCCCAAACTCACTAGCACAAAAGATTCCTTGACTTTGTGAATTTAAATGTCCTGGATCAAATTGTCCATACCCCAACAAAAGGAGCAAACATTTTAGATCTGGTCCTCACTGACATGTCAAACATGTGCACTGCTGCAACTATTAGACCCTCATTAGTTAAAATTGACCAGAAATCAGTCACATTCGAACTGACACTATCACCAGAACTCACAAGGGGTGAAATCAGACTAAAGAACTTCACCATGGCAAACTCTACCCTACTAGATAAAGGTATAAATGCATTCCAATCCCTACCCCAAGCTACCAAGAAAGTGGTAGCTATGCTGAAGTTTACACTAAAGCCCTGTAGAATCACTTGTATAAGTGTATAAACTTGCCTGTACCAGACAGGATCAAAGCTAGAGATCCAAGTAAAATCAAGCTGCCATGGTGGACTTGCAGTATCAACAAACTGTACAATAAATGCAAAAGTTTGCTGTCCAAGGAAACAAATGCAAGGACCTAACAATGGAAAAGCACCTTCCTCAGCCTTAACAGGCAAATAAAACAACTTGTTAAATCATCCTAGAGCTCCTTTGAGAGAAATCTAGCATGTACTGTCAAGGATAACCATAAGTTCTTTTACGGCTATGTATGTAACCTAAATTGTAGGACCCAAGCATGTGAAGAACTGGTGGCCAAAAGTATCACACACACCGACCCCACAGAGATAATGAACATGCTATCAGATAGGTTTAGAGAAAATGTCACTCCCATATCCCCTTCTAACTTACAACAAACTCTCCCCCAAACTTGCACGCCATCTTACATATATGAAGAGCAGGTCCTCAAAGCCCTGTCCAAGGCAAAGAATATGGCATCTATGGGAACAGATGACATTCCAGACTGTCTTCTAAAGAGGCTAAAACTTGAACTAGCATCACCACTAAGTACCCTTTTCAATCATAGACTAACCACAGACTTTGCTCCTGCGGTATTGAGAACAGCTACAGTTATTCCCCTCCACAATGGTGACCTTGCAACAGACCTGGGGAATTACAGACCCATAAGCCTGACCAGCCTCATCTCTAAGGGCATGGAAATTATCGTAATGGACCTCATAAATAAAGACTGGGTCTCCATTGAAAAAAGACCTGTGTCCAGACAGACTTTCCTGGTAAACAAAACTAGCTTCACCACTAAGTACCGTTTTCAATCACAGACTGATCACAGGCTTTGCTCTTGTGGTATTGAGAAAAGCTACAGTTATTCCACTCCACAAAGATGACCTTGCAACAGACCCGGGGAATTACAGACCCATAAGCCTGAACAGCCTCATCTGTAAGGCCATGGAATTTATCATTATGGACCTCATAAATAAAGACTGGGCCTCTGCTGAAAAAGGACCTGTGTCTAGTCAAACTTTCCTGGTAAACAAATGTAAAATAAAATAAAAATAAATAAGACATAGGTGACCTCCAAAGCCTGGATCCTACCCAGTTCACTTCATGAAGGGCAGATCCTGCCTGTTAAATCTGGTGGTTTTCTTTGAAAGTATGACCAAGGCCATTGATGAGAGAAAATCTGTGCACACAGCATACCTCAACTTGGCAAAAGCTTGTGACACAATTCCACGTTCAGGCATTACCGATAAACTTAGCAAACTGAATGTAAACCCCTTTGTTGTAAGATGGGTTGTCAAGTGGCTCACAAACCAGACATACAATATCAAAGTGGGTAACTCCACATCAACCAGCAGACCTGTTACCAATGGGGTGCCAGAGGGGTCAGTGCTGGATCTCCTACTGTTTGGTATATACTTCTCAAAAGTTCAGATCAAAAAAGAGTTGTGGCTGACCAAGTTTGCAGATGACTGCAATCTAGGTGCAATCAGTGAATCCCCAAATAAAAAAGTATTTTGGCTTTTCCCGGTTAGGGGTCACCACAGCGAAACTCCTGTCTGCTAATGATTGGCAGTGGATTTTTATAGTGCCAAGTTTCCAGCCCGATGCCTAACTTTCAAAGAAGGTACACCCATTCATGCATGCACCTACCTGCATGTCTTTAAGCTTTACTCGACCATGAGGAGGATATGCAGACAACACACAGAAGATGCTCCAACTGAGAATCGAACAGGAGAACCTCTTGATGTGAGGTGACAATGCTAACCTCTGTACCACCATGGCATCCTAATCTTTGAATCCCAAAATGATGTCAGTATACTCCAGGATAGTCTCACACAGACCAGTGACTGGTGTATTAGTCACGGTCTCAAACTGAATGCAAAGAAATGCATCATCATTCCCCTCGGCACAAATAATGTCCCTTCACACTATCAAATCAAAAACAATACCCTAAGTACCCATGAAGTGGTAAGGGTCACAAGTTGACCGCAACCGTAACTTCACCCACCACATGTCTTCCATTGTGTGGAAAGCTGCTTTCCATGTAGCTCACTTTATTGGTAAAGGCATCCCCTCAAGAGTAAAAGAAGTTATAACCCCCCTGGACTTGGCACTTATCTGGCCCATAATTGAGTATAACACCACATTCAGTATTTACTGTACTAAGAACCTACAGCAATTAGAGAGACCTCAGAAGTTTCTAACAAAGAAGATCAAGAGCCTCCAGCATCTGCCTTACATAGACTAACTAAAGTCCCTGTCACTATGCTCTGTATCGTAAAGACTTCTTATGGGAGACTTATGCCTAGCTAGGGCTACACATTACAGGGACTTAAATATGGCCTCAACTTAAATAGGACATGCTAGAGGGACAGATTTATCTCCCAGCAACTACCAAGTCTTTGGAACAGGCTACCAATTCATGTGAAACAGAGCACCTCTATGACTTTGTTCAAGAGGAACCTGGATGAGTAGATGGGGCACTGTAAATTTTTATCCTTGATAGCACCCACAACCCTCCTGGACATGGGCAGTCATCACTAAATGCAATCTTGGATATTGACTAGTACCTTTATGGTATTACATTGGGTTAAAATAGCTAGGCTTAAAATGATAGCCTAGTAACCTCCTATGATCCTATGATCCTATGATATACTCACACACAGACAGAAACATAAACACATACATGCAAAGACACACACACACACACACACACACACACACACACACACACACACACACACACACACACACACACACACACACACACACACACAGACACACACAGATACACACACACACACACACACACACACACACACACACACACACACACACATACACACACACGCGTGTGCACGCGTGCAACATATAAATAAAATGTAATCACACCCCACAAAACAGCTCAACACTTAACTCAAAGCTTAGTGCAATTCAGAAAAAAAACACCCTACAATCAGTCAGCTTTAAAGTGGCAATACTGCCAAAGTGGACAATTCTAAATAGCAAAACTAAATGAGAATAACCTGTCTGAAAGCAGAAATAAAGCATAACCAAATAACAATAACCTATCTAAAAGCAAAAATAAATTATAAAACTAGTATAACCTAGTATACTTCTCTAAATTAATACTATAAACTTAACCAACACCACAAAAATTATAATCATGCTTATTAAAATCTATCAGAAATTAAATAAAGCCCCATTTAGTGTACAGGTTATACAAATAAGTACCACATCTCAATGAAATGAATGGAAGCTAAAAAGGCACAAAATATTGATTATCGGAAGATCTGGGTTCTTCTGCTCATATAACACATGAAATGAGTATGTGACCTTTTTTTTCCATTTGGCTTAGTTGATTCCTATAAGAACAAGAGACCAGAATTCAGGAGTTGTAGCTTCTCCACTCATTGTAAAAGTTATCCATAATAGTTTCTCTGCAGTCACAGACTCTCAACTCCATGAGTTTTAGCTCTAGTTCACCTCTCTAAAACAGAACTCACCAATCACTGTGTTTTTACAGGAAATTAATGCCAATGCAGTTTCTAAATGTGTGCAGGCAGTGATTCCTTTTTTGTGAGAATCCTCTCTTCTTCATGTCGGTGCATCAATTGAGTGGTGCATATATATTTTAGTATGTAAGATGAACATGGCAGCACACCCCTGCAAAAAAATATTAAGTTGAATAGCTTTACCTGGTTGAAGTCAAACCAATGTATACCATATAGTACCACATATTTTGTCTATTGTGTATATCTATACCTATATCTCCCACTTTCTCTATGTATATGGCTATTTTGTATCTATGCATGTATATATACACGTGCATGTGTTATGTATATTGTACAGCACCAAAGGAGGTATTGCTGGTGGTACTTAGACTAAGCAAAGTTTTTTTTTTTTTTTTTTTATTCACAAGAAGATACTAGCCCTTTGGGCTTAAAACAAAATAGAGCAGTACCAGTGGTTTCATTTTATCATTAATATGTCTGTCATGTGCCTCCCTACCATGACTATGCTGAAAGTCCTGGGATGTTCTCTTCTGCATTTTAGACAATTATTTCAATTACAATGCACAAGTGATCTCCAACTGACCTCTAACCCATCTCACTTCACATCTCACACTTTACAGTAAACTCTGGTTCATGCCTAAACACACACACACACACACACACACACACACACACACACACACACACACACACACACACACACACACACACACACACACACACACACACACACACACACACACACACACACACACACACACACACACACACACACAAAAGCATGCACGTGCACACACGCACACACATACACACACACAAACACACACACACGCACACACACACACACACACACACACACACACACACACACACACACACACACACACGCATGTACACAAACATACATACTTCCCAGAATTCATGAAGCTCGGCACAAGGACGGCATTAGCCTTGCGCCGACCCTGTGGTGTCAAAATGGTGTGGCAGCATCATATGCATATTAATGAAGGCATGCTGCCGCACCGTCCATGTGCACAGGAAATGTGTGCAAGTGCAGAGGGTGTGTTTAAGCGCTGCACGGAGGTGTGAACATGTCTGCTACAGTCGCACAACTGATGAACGAACAGATAATTGTCTGTTCTAAAGATTAGACTTGGTGGCACAACACGATGTCCAGCCCCGTAGACATCCAGCTACAAGTTGTATTAGACATCCAGAACAAGTTGCATTAGCAGTAGTTGTCCACGACCCTGCTCAGCCTCCAGACGTTCCTGCATAACCTATGACCCGGGATTAAACACCTGAGCATGATGCAAGTCTCCCCATGTGCTTATGTGCATTATCGGGAATATATACCTTTCACTTGTTCCCTAGAAGCTTCCCCATACCCTTCGTCCAAATAGTACATGTCCAGAAATTGTATACCCTGTCCAGGTTCCACGTTGTAATGATGAACACAACCCCTGTATACAAACGGTCTACGTCCCTCCCAGATGTGGGTGTTCATATACATGGCCATGTACAACTCAAGATATGTAGTCATACATCTATAAATGTGCATACTTATATACGCATAGCTACAGCTACACATCACACATACATGCATATAAGTAGTTGTCAAGTATGTGTCCTATTTATAAATATGTATACTTGCAAATGTATGCATATGTCTCTCAGAAACATATGAACATTAACATGTACTATACATATGTACATCAACCGACAGTCATATTTGTTGCCAGTAGTGTGGAATGCCTGTAGTGAAGTCATATATACTATCATCCATGCAGAATGTACCATGGATGGTGTAGTGGTCAAACCGGTGACTAAGGGGTTTCCGTTCCTGGGTCCAAACCATGCAAGGGCTGTTAATTTTTTATGATGCCCGGAATAATGGCCGTCGGATATAGGGGCGGTGGTAAGTGGCGGCCATTCAACAGTATGAGAAATGAAAATAAGTATGTAGGTGTATATGCATGTGTATGTACAGACATACATATATATATATATATATATATATATATATATATATATATATATACATACATGAAGAATGAACATGGTCACAATAAAGCAGTCATAATGAATGTGAAGGGAAACAGCAGCAGAACCCCCCCATATTATTTAGTGCTGTCATATCAAGCTGGCCAGAGGTGGGCAAACCTCATGCATCCCCAACCATGGGTAGGATGCTAACAGTGGAACTAACTTTGTCCACGTGCTAAGTCTGACTATCAAACAGGTACAGGGCAGTCCCAGTCTCCATTCGGATGAGCCAAAAACCCAACACCCTGACCATTATATGAACGTATGTCCCAGGACTATAAGATTGGGACGTCTGAATATACTTGGAGTGAGCCAACATATGGGACATGTCTAGAGCAGTAGGGAGTGGTGCATATTTCCAAACGGAGAATGGATGACTGCTGTGTTAGTGATGTTTTGCTGCATTTGTTCTGGTAACTATGAGCCATGGGTATACATGCAAATGAAGCAGCACAGCAAATAGTGTAGTGGTTAGAGCATCCGCCTATCA
>NC_056737.1:1383961964-1383986964 GCF_019279795.1 Protopterus annectens
ATATGTATATATAAGTATATATATATATATGTATATGTATATATATATATATATATATATATATATATATATATATATGTGTGAAGAATGAACGTTGTTACAATAAAGCATAGACAAGAGATGAGAAGGGAAACAACAGCAACTATAGTATTATAGAAGTCTACTTTACACACAGACAGAGAGTAGTCCCTGCTGGGACTACCAAAAATTCTAGGGCGTCATCCATTAAACAAGCAAGGGCAGGTATGTTCAAAGACTAAATGGTTGGAGAGCCTGAGAATACATGAGGCAGGACAACATATGTGTAGAGCCCCTAATGCTCTGGAGAGGGCAATGTTTGGAGGTGTGTCATGGCTGCGATAATTAGTGAATATTGGAAGTTACGCATGTAAGTTGAACATGAGTGGGGTGGAGGAACTATGGGTATGAAATTATGGATCCAGGCGTGCCAGGGTTGGATGGCCCAGTTCTAATTGGATGGCCTCGTGGAGGTCAGCGAGTTTGTAATAGGTATATATGCATACACACATGCAGCCATCAATATATAGAAGTGCATTCTCTGTAACACATGCATTCCATTTGTAGACATAGATAACAGGAATGTGCACATACAAACATTGACAGTAGATGGAATAATGGGCTGTGTAGAAGACAGACAGGACAAAACAGCTAAAACACAGAGGTGTGTACAGTGTTCAAAGTCAGTGCTGTGCTTACGATAATCAAATGTGAGGGCTTCCCCACACATGGAATCATTCCTGTGATCTGCTCACTACGGCAACGCCAAGTGCTAAACCAGTCTATTTGTAAAAGAAATACGCTAAACACGTACATAATTAGGCTCCCATGTATAACATGTGCGTTACCACATAGTCATACATATTCATTAATTGTAGTGTCCTGTTAACGGGAGTAAGGATGTAATGAAGTATAGAGTCTAATCTTGCCATAAACACATGCGTGTTCCATGTGGGGCAACCCAGTAATTGCGAATAGTATTCCTTCGGACGCTCACGTCACCAATGTTTGTGGACTAAACGTATGGGAGTTCTGAGCATATATGGAGTGAGTAAACCGATGGGATGGCTCTATAGGAGTAGGGAGTGGCCAGTGTATAGTGGTGTTGATACACTGCGAATCCAACAGGAGAATGGATAGCAGCAGTGTTAGGGAAGCATTGGGGTGTGTGTTTGGGGAACCAGGAGTCATGGGTATATGGGTATGTATGTAAATGGAGCAGCACAGAAATAGTGCATTCATTACAGTAACCCCCTAACAAACAGACATTCTTGTACCGAATCCCACTGTATCAAATTCTAAATTACCATCGGTAATCCGTACATGAACATATTGCAACATCTGTCCACTGTATAACCTGCTAAATATCGATTACAAGATAACTGGAGTGAAGTGTCAGTGTCATAATGAATAAGGCAATAGTATACAGGTGAAGCATATATAAACACCATTACGCATGTACGCATATGTAAGTTCGTTTGAGCGGGGTATGTATTGTCTTACAGACACACACACACACACACACACACACACACACACACACACACACGCATATATAAATATATATATATATATATATATATATATATATACATATATGTATAGACATATATCTATATATATATATATATATATATATATATATATATAGTTGCAGACATATACATATACGTATATATATATATATATATATATATATATATATATATATATATATATATATCTATGTGTATGTGTGTGTGTGTGTGGGTGTGGGTGTGCATAAATATACAGAGATATACAGCTATGATAGGAAACAGCACACAGGAACGACATATGTTCACAGACTATGCCAATGGAAGTGAGGACCCCAGGCATGAAACATGAAACACGTAGCATGTCCTTCCATCACCCCCCCCCCCCCAGCAGGACACAGGAAACATGCACACAAACAATGTAAGGAGTCCACTGCTCCCCAGACCACAGGCAGAATACAACCCGGGGGGTACACAGTGCACCCGTGGATTGTAATCTTGGAACATTTGCACAAACCAAATAAAGGTGATAGACCGTCCATTTTGTCCACAGTGTAGAAAGACTGGGAATACAAGGGTGGGTAACCCTGATGACCCATGGGCCGAGACAATTGTATGAAATTGGTCCCGTTAAGTGGATAGTGGGCAGCGTGTAGTGGTGTGTCCAGAACAGACCAGGACCCAGAGTAAGGATGGGTGCTATTGAGCAGGCGATGGTGGGGGAACCATGGATAGCTTCTTATGGGTCTAGGTGTGCAGGTGTTGGCTGATGTGGGCCTATATTGACAGCCCTAGGGATGCAAGTGAATGTGTTCATTGGGCAGAGGCATCTGCCAATGAGCAGCCACACATACTGCGAGACCCACTAAAGCAATCTGTAATCTATATGGCAAGGGACAGAATAACCAGATGTAAACATATATATGTAGAGGTATGTCTGTGTATATCTATCCATAGCGACATAGAGATATGCCTCTCCCTCACCGTAGTACGAATGTATACATACAGAGAAAGAATACAGATACATAGCCACATATAAATATATACATATGCAGACAACCATAGACTCATATGTCGTTAGATTTTATATATATATATATATATATATATATATATATATATATATATATATATTTATATATCTATACATACACAAGATATAAATATACATGTATGCATACATATGTAGAAATATCTGTATAAAATTAATGTAAATATATATATATATGTGACAGTAAATATGCACATATATATAGCTAGGATATGATACAGCAGTTACGAGTAACATATGTCCACAGGCCGTGCATATGGTGGTGGGAGATCCAGTAAACAAATGGTTGACAGATGTGGGTCCCAAAACCCAATTACATGTCTGTATTGAAGAGTTTCAGTTCCCATGTATCTGACAGATGGGTGCAAATTGTGAGAAAAACACACAAATCATATGAATAAAACACTGGGCAGGCCGCTGATTCCATACATTCGAATGGCATGCCATTGCCTAATGGGCAGCCATTCCCGATACTGTAGGCATGTATTCCGATGTAATAGGCATCACGAGGTAATATTGTGGCCCTCGCTCCCACCCAGGAGTGTGAGTGTCAGATGCAAGCACCAATGTCAGTGCATTTGCAAGTGCGGGAGCAAGCGGGTGTAAGCCTGTTTGGCCGCCAGTATGCGAGTATTACAATGGTAAAGCAATGTAGAGGATAATTGAGTTTAAGAAGCTGTAATCAGAGGTTAGCATTGCATAACACCACATAAACCCACGCACACCCGCTCACAACTGCTTTGATTTACCTTAATCCCTCCGTAGCCAATGACCTTGTTCTGCTCTGCAACAAAATAAATGGCCTCTGCAAGGCTCGGAACCAGGACCCTGCACACACAGCTAATGTGATTTACCAATACGCCATGGCATATATACAGACATCGGACATTACCACAAGCATATCATACAGTGCAGTCATTCAACAGTATAGGAATGTATTCCATCATGTAGATTTATGTGTGAGTGTTTATGTCCAGCATATAGGTACATACATATATAGAGATATATCAGGAGCATGCCATGTGACAACAAAGCATTACAAATGAATGAAAAGGGAAACACCAGTGATGCCTGTATTATGTAGTGGTGTTGTCCTATGTAATATCAAGACTCCCTCAGACAGGCATGTGTCAGTCATACATGCAAACAGTTATACATTGGCTGTATACATCACTCTGTGCATGTAATGTACATTAACACAACAGCACCTGTCCAATCATTATGTGAGAACAGTACCCTTGCAAGGTGCTGTGTGTAACATCATCATCATGATAAATGTAAATGGGGTAACCAGAGAGGGACCGGTAGTGTTGTGTGTACAATGGGGTCATCCACATTACATGTACCTGGAACATTTAGGAGTGATGTGCATACCAGGATCATGATCCTGAGGGACAGGGGTGAGGATAACAGGAGTATGTTGTGATGCATATTACAAGGGTTACATGTGTCTAGTGGGTATGTGTGTGAAATGGACAGCTATGTATGGGGCAAATGTTGTCCTAGGAACCAATTGACCTTATGTTTTGGTAGGGTGAGAGTGAGATGTGGGGGAAGGAGAGTAGGTATGCCCGTGGAGGATAGGTAGTGTAGGATTACACACAAGACAGCATACAGGGTCAGTATATGACACATGTGGGGGGATACACCTCGGACGGGGAGGGGTATTCGGAATTCACAACACCATGGGAACAGTGGGACGGAGGTCCCCAGCCATGGGCAGCCACCACTGCACCAAAACAGCTGCAAAGGAGGCAGTGCTGGGGGCTGTACAGGAGGGGCAACCTCACCCTGTAAATGTGACACTCCACCCTTGAGCTTGTGTATCTGACCTTGGAACCCCTTATTGAGCCCCCAATGCACCACATCCAGGATTGCATGACAGGGGACATGTTCCTGTCTGGCCCTGCTCCCAGGGGGGCCTGTCCCCATCCTCAGTGGTAGTACCACCAGAAGGTGGTGCAGAGTCAACCAAGGTTGAGGTCCAAGGCTGGGCCCCAGATGTGCTGGTGCCTGGTGCCATGGTCAGCTGAAGTGGGACAGAAGATTCTGCCGGGACCTCCAAACCCATACAGCCTTTGGTGTTGCAGTTTAAACACAGATATGGCTTAGTAATAGACAACATCATTCAGGATTACTTACAATAGTACGCATAGCTATGACCATCAACCCAACACAACAGATGGTATACATTTGCAGAGGGAGCACAACACATGCATATATACTGCATGACATCTTTACAAAGTGTAGAAGACGTGTGACTGCAGCTATGAACAGTGTCCCATTATTGGCTTGCCACTGAGAACCCCAGACAGTGTCTGTTATGCCACTGTGTCATGTCACATATGTCCAGTCAGGGATGTAAAAGCAGTAACACATCCCTATCACCATGTACTGGCAGCAATTCTCATACTATGCTCCTGCTGTGCACATATATGTGTTCAGTGTGTAACACAGGAAACAAATGGTACCACACACTGACCAGTCCACAGATGGCCCTACAGATGGGAGTCCCTCATGAATAGAGCACTGTCATGTCTGTTATAAAGCATGCAGAATAGCCATTACCACACACGACATGTTAAACAGGCAGTAATCTCAATGAAGCATAACTACACTTACATGCAGTAGTCATGCCTGGCACATCACCCTCCTGTCTTTAGGCTATTTCCCGCTGTGTATGATGTTTGAGGAACATCCAGATATCATCTGTGATGCCGTTTCCAAACACCACATCCAGGTACCACTTACAGCGACTGTCATGGCCAAACACCAACATGATGTTCCTAGATATCGTACTGCGTTTATCATGTGAATTAATATGGGAATATCATCACAGCTGTTTCACATGCAATTAGCTAGAGGAGGACTGCAATAGGTGCAGAGGCCATCACCTGATCATGTCCATCACTTACAATACACATGCTGCTGCTGAGCAGGTGTACACCTCCACATCCACCACAGAGTGTGTGGGAGGGATAGACAACGTACATCAGAGAATGACTTGAAGAATAAAACCTAAGCATCGTCTGTCACACACCTACCAGTAGAGGGGTCAACCCCCTGGCTGACTAATCATTAATATTACAAGTGAATGCATTTACTACATGTGCCACAAAGCTGACATGTTGCTGTGCTATAAGAACATATATGTGCGTTGGTGAGAGACGTGCAACAGAGATATAGTAGACATACATTAGGTGTAGCACACATGGCTGTCCACGTGAATGGATGCCATTGTCACCACAACTGCACTCTCTAATGGACTCGCATTGACACTCTTTGCCAGGGCCACAAATACACTCCCTAACTACTTATTTTGCCACACTGCAGTAATGCACAGGTACTACATGCACCACAGGGGATATCTGGAGGTTCTATGGGCTAGGGCATGTGAATGTTTTTGACATCTGTTGGTATGCCAATGGGGGTTATACTGGGAGTGACTGTGGTTGGGAGCATCATAACCCACACGCAGACACAAGATGCCAGTACTGACATGCACGTATGCATTGCTTCATGGGTGTGTAGTGGTTTAGTGGTTGGCTGTGCAAGATGGTTGTACAAGGCTGGGTGAGGGGTAATCCTTGGCATCGCACCACCTGACAATGGTGTGCAGTGTGGTACAGGGGTGTAGTGTCTTTATTGTCCCACACAGATGAGTACTGCATGAACTGCCCTGACATCCTGGTTACCATTGTGTATGGCCATAGCTTTGCTATGCATGCCATGTCTGTGTTTGATAGTCCTTGACATGGACATTGCCTGGGATGTGCATGTCCCACAATACTGTACAGTGACATGTACAGGTGTACCTGGTATGGCAGGCACATGTTGTGTACACAGACTGTTATCCTCCGATATGCCAATACTGGCGTGTTGTGGCGAAACCTGCTTATAGTCAGCAGGTCGACCCTGCACCTGCATTGATAGCATGACACAGGTATTATCTGGTGTCAGTGGTATCAGTCAATACAGGCACATGTGTACGACATTGTATGGCCTCTGTGGATCACATTTGATGGCACCACATATGTTGCAGGCATCCAGTGGGGAATATAGTGAAGGCACATTATTCGCAATTATGTGCCTATTGTACCACTGTACAGTGTGCCATGTTCTCTGCAGCCCACTGCAATCACATCATCTGTCATCAGTGTGCATGGTACTAGCAACATAGTAGGATATCCTAAGCAAGTGTGTTTGTGTATGACCCATGAGTTTAGGACATATACTGGGTACTAGTAGGGTTGCATACTTTGTTCACCAGGCCTTTTGCCAGATGTAGGGGTATGGCTTGCCAACACAGTCCCGTGGCTGACTGACATCTGTACGCGTCGTGAGGTGGGCATTGTGTCATAAGATGGACACCATATATGAAAACTACAAGATCTACTCCCCAACATGTCCAGTGGTTAAACACTCACAGCCACCCCCACACAGGGTCTGACAGTCAAACACACTCACCTGCCATGTCCTGGATTCACACTGCAGCAATATGCATTTACGGCACACGCTACAGAGAATACCGGGTTACAGCAGCCCTAGAGGTGTATTTCTAGGTCTGTGATATCAGCAGGATTGCCAAAGGTGAGTACATGACTTGTACAGAGTGTGAGTACTCTAAAAGCATTGGTCTGTCCTCAGGCATATGGACACACACACACACACACACACACACACACACACACACAGTTACCAAGTCTGGGATTACAACACTGTCGTAACTACTCTATCACACTACAGCAATACGCAGTTACAGAACGCACAACAGAGACTACTGGTCTACGATGTTCCCAGAGGTGTATTTCTAGGTGAGTGACATCAGCAGCATTGCCAAAGGTGAGTATATGATTTGTACGGACTGTGGGTAGCCTATAAACCATTTCTCTTTACACATTCTGAGACAGACACACACACATTCTCACACACAATTGGCAAGTCTGGGGTTAGAACTACCACCTAACTAGTATAACACTACAGCAGTATGCAGTTATGGGACGCGCCATGGAGAGTACTGTGCTATAGCTCTCCCAAAAGTGTATTTCACAATGGATTACCTCAGCAGGCTTGTCATAATACTGCTATGGGGAGGGCAGTGTGTGCATGGGCCTTAACCCAGTCATGTAGGGATTGACATGCCACATACGGGCACACACGGGGCCATATGTCACAGGTACGTGTATAGAACTACTAGATGACTACTTCTCTGTACAGTCATGTTTCACAGCTGGCACGTGCACCACATAGTCAGACATGCTGACAGATACAGGTGACTAGTATCTGCAGTGAATGACATCTGCACCTCATGTTTTTGGGGCCCTTTGGTTGTGTGCTGGATGGGACAGGCACAGATGGCTCCTTCTCATGGTCACCCTCTTCCACACATCTATGTCCATCTACCTTAGACGTATTATAGTGTGTTGTCCTCACATATATGCCTGTATTCCTATCCACTGTGTGTGCAAGGCAGGCGTGGTGCATATTGACATGCATCTGCACTAAGAACTGCGACCACCAGATATGTCCGGACCACTGGTGTTTGCAGACATGGCCTTCATGTGTTTAAGTGTGTGAGTATGCCCAGTATGACCATTCAGTATGTTGTCGACTGACATTGCCTTCATACCTTCAAGTGTGTGAGCATGCCCAGTATGGCCATCTGTATCGCATGTGTTACATGTCCAGGTAGTTTGTACTGTGGTGCTGACCTTTGTGTTATACACCAACAGGTAGCATGCTGTGTCAGCAGGGTATCCATCGGTCATGTGGCATTGACTGTTGTTACATTTCTGCATAGCAGGGGGGCACCTGACTTTATCTACATTCCTACACAGGAGCGGGGAGGGGAACACACCTGACTGTTGCTATAAGTGTATGTTGGATGTGGGGCACACCTGACACTTGTACACATTTGCTAGTACTGTACTGATATGTCAGGCACTCCATTTCAGTGTGTAGTCTTAACCACTGTGCTGGCTAGAGGCATACCAGTGTACTACAGATCTTAGCTTTAATTACCAACATATTAGTTTCTGACTTCCTAGCCTTCACAACCTACATCCAACTGTCTGGCCTGCTCTACCCTGTCTGTGTGGGTCTGTGGGAGGAGTTACCCATAGGGTACATTCAGAGGCCATAGTACAGCATTTGTTTGTGTCGGTCTACACCTGTCCAGCTGGTTGAGACTTGTGTGGGTCTTATGGACACACATGATGCTCAGCCCATTACCTGCAGTGGGTTTTGTCACCCTATGTAGTACTGGCTACTATGGTGATTCCAGTATGTGTTAAAGATGTCATGGTGCCACTATGGGTGTCTACTGTCTGCTGCCTTAACATTTAGCCACCCAATTCCCTTGCATGCTCACATCCATACCATAGCTACAGGTACCAACACATTTTGCTACATTTGGCAATTGGTAGGTTGATTGACTTACCTTGAGGGTGTGCCAGACTTGAAGATGATGCTGAAGGGCTGCCTATGTCAGATGCACATAGTACACTCCCTATACATGGCTGAGCACACATAGTGTCATGATTGGCATCCCTTTTACTGTCTGTACAAGTCAGAGAGGGTGACATTCCCTGGGTCCCTGGGTATATGTTATGCGTTGCCTCTTTGCCAAGGCCAGGTCATACTGGGCATGCCTTCCTTCCGCCTACTGGGTCAGGGTCAGGTTGTTCCTCCTTTGAGTGACTCTGTGCCTGTACAGGCCTTGGCATTGGTGGGGGGCAGTGTGGCCCTGCCCCATGCTGTTCCTGCTGCAGCTGTTTCCACAGGATCATATTGTGTAGCATAGCACATACCATAACAATTTGGGTGCATGTAGCTGGTGAATACTGCAAGGTTCCACCGGATGTGTCCAGACACCGGAACCGTGACCTGGTCATCCCAAACACACGCTCTATTTTTATGTCTGGCCTGTGCGTGTGCCTCATTATGGCATTGTTGTTCAGGTGTGTGTGCATTTCTGATGGGTGTCATCATCCACGGCTCCAGTGGGTACCCAGCATCCCCCACTAGGTGACCATAGGGGATGTCCATATTGGTAAAGCTGTGGTACAGCTGTGTCAGATGCCATATCTCTGAATCATCATAGCTTCCAGGGCAGCCAGCACACACATTCATTATAATGCCCTGAGCATCGCATATGACCTGGGAGTTGATGCAGAGGATGCCCCTGCGGTTGATAAGGCCCTACCCCATTCACCAGGTGGTACTTTGATGCATAAGGGCATGCAGGCTATAGCACCCACTACCCCAGTGTAGTCTGCTATTTGGTGGGAGAGACACATATTGCTGGTCAACACCTCACGTGTGTTGAGGAAATATATGTGCTCACTGGCATGTGCTGACATAGCATCCAGGAACTGGGTGGAATACTTTGAATGCTGATGCCTGTGAGATCCCCATGATATCCCCAGTTGTGCTTTGGGAGGTACCTGTGGCTAGTATACCTAGGCCTACACATACCTTGGTATCCACTGGGATGGGTTCCCCTTGGCCTGTTTAATGTGTCAGATGTGGCCAGCACAGCTCAACAATCTGCTGTAGGAGGTCTCTGTCCACCCTATAGTACTCCACTATCTCCAGCTCATGTAGCCCTGGTAGGTTACCCTGAGTCTGTACACTCTTCTCTGTCTCCTCACTGAGGGTTGCTTAGCAAAATTCACATCTTCACCACCTTCAGTCTCTTGCATATGTTGGTCTATGTTGCCTGCTGCAGCCCTCCTCATTTCGTAGGTTTGTTTGTTAAAATTTCCCCGCATGTATACACCGGTGGTGTAGAGTGTGGAAAAACCAGAGGGGAAGGTGTTTGCTTAGTTTATAGTAGTGTTCTGGGCTGGGCTGGTCTGCTGCCCCTGTAATCGGCTGATTCTGATGCATATCACCTGTCAGCTCAGCTAGTTCACCTTGATTACTCTCCTACTGCTGTTGTCCCTTCCAATTGCACTAGGCAGGTATAGACACAGCCCTAGCTTAGCCGTGCTAAGCTAGGAGCAATCACGATCCACAGGGCTCCAATCCACGTACAGTATGTCTGACACACACCCCCATGATGTCACCCATATCCGAGTCCTGCACCCGGCTATCTATACACATACACTCTTGGGACCTGCCTCACATCCTGGGGATAACTGGGATTCACTATCCTTTACCTCATTTGCATAGGATTGCCTGATAATGCATAGTTACATGACCCATATTGAGCCTCCCCAAAACTAACCAATGCTTACCGTCGTGCAAACACGTACACAACTGCTTAAAAGCGCTTTACTCACACCGTATTCAATGGCCCTTGTTCTGCCCAGCAACAAAACAACCAGCATTTGCAAAGCTCGAAACTAGGACCCTGCACACCACAGACAATGTGCTTTACCACTAAGCCATGGCAGATATACATACATTGGATGTTATCACATACATATCATCCAGCACAGGCATTCAACAGTATAGGACATGTATTCCATCATGTAGATGTATGTATGTTAATGTATATATCTATATATATATATATATACACATACATACGGACAGAATATATATCTCAAGAACAAACCTTGTGATACCAAAGCATTAGACAAGAATGAAAAGGAAACCACCAGCGACTCCTGTATTATGTACTGGTGTTAATCCCAAGGCAAGTGTGTTTCTGTGCAACACATGGATTCAGACTGTATTCAGGTTAATATTAGGGTTGCTGACTTTACTAAACAGGCCTATTGCCAAATGTATGGGTATGTCTTGCCAACCCAGTCTCTTGGCTGATTGTGACATTTATGGTCACTATATAGGGAAACAACAAAACACGCTCCTCAACACATCCAGTGGCTAGCCACTAAAAGCCACCAACACATAGGATATGACTGACAAACACACACACCTGCTATGCCTTGGAATAGAACATCTACCTGACTACTTTATCACACTACAGCATTACGCAGTTACAGAATGCGTTATCGAGATTACTGGGTCACAGCAATCCCAGAGGAGTATTCCTAGGTGGGTGACATCATCAGTCTTGCCAAAGTTGAGTATAGGAATTGTACGGAGTGTGAGTGCTCTGAAACGCATTGTTCTGTCCACTGGAAGACAGACACACGCACACACCCACATACACACTTGGCATGTTTGGGATTAGAACACCGACCTAACTACTTTATCACACTACAGCATTACACAGTTACAGAATGCGCTATCGAGATTACTGGGTCACAACAATCCCAGAGGAGTATTCCTAGGTGAGTGACATCATCAGCTTTGCCAAAGTTAAGTATAGGAATTATACGGAGTGTGAGTACTCTAAAAAGCATTGTTCTGTCCACCGGCAAACAGACACACACACACTCACACTCAGCATGTGTAGGATTAGAACACCGACCTAACTATTTTACCACACTACAGCATTACGCAGTTACAGAACACTCTATTGAAATTAGCAGGTCACAGCAATCTCAGAGTATTTCTAGGTGAGTGACATCATCAGTCTTGCCAAAGTTGAGTATAGGAATTGTATGGACTTTCCCGGTCAACAAATGCTAAATAAAAAAATAAATAAATAAGTATGGAGTGTGAGTACTCTAAAAAGCGTTGTTCTGTCCACCGGCAGACGAATGCGTACACACACACTCGGCATGTCTGGGATTATAACACCGACCTATCTACTTTATCACAATGCAGCATTACACAGTTACAGAATGCGCTAATGAGATTACTGAGTCACAGCAATCCCGGAGGAGTATTCCTAGGTGGGTAACATATCAGCCTTGCCAAAGTTGAGTATAGGAATCGTACAGAGTGTGAATACTCTAAAAAGCATTGTTCTGTCCACCAGCAGACGGACACACACACACACACACACACACACACACACACACACACACACACACACATACACACACTTGGCATGTCTGGGATTAGAACACTGACCTCACTACTTTATCACACTACAGCATTGCACAGTTATAAAATGCACTATTGAGTTACTGGGTCACAGCAATCCTAGAGGAGTATTCCTAGGTGGGTGACATCATCAGCCTTGCCAAAAGTTGAGTATAGGAATTGTATGGAGTGCGAGTACTCTAAAAAGCATTGTTCTGTCCACCGGCAGACAGACACACACACACACACACACACACACACACACACACACACACACACACACACACACACACACACACACACACACACACACACACTCGACATGTCTGGGATTAGAACACTGACCTATCTACTTTATCACACTACAGCATTAAGCAGTTACAGAATGCGCTATCGAGATTACTGGATCACAGCAATCCCAGAGGTGTATTCTTAGGTGGGTGACATCATTAGCCTTGCCAAAGTTGAGTATAGGAAATGTATGGAGTGTGAGTACTCTAAACAGCATTGTTCTGTCCGTCAGATGGACACAAACACACACACACACACCAGTGATGGGATCAGAACACCTGCTTATCTACAGATCACTATTACAGTACTACACAGTTACAAGCTGTACCACAGAGATTACACATTTCAAGGCAGTCATCATGACCTTCTAGGATTGCGGACATCAACAGGGATGCTGACAGTTACGATGTACATAGCTGTGAACCTGTGTGTTTAACGTCCCGAACAGGAGTATGCCCTTCTGTGGAATGGACAACTGCTATCACTATACAGGGTTACAATCGCCATGCTCATACACATAGAAGCACATAACTTACACAAGGTGTCAGTGGGCATGCAAACACACACTTAGTAGCACAGGGCTGTTTGGAATGCACTATGAGTCCAAATACATAAGGTTATACTGGGCATGCTCATACACTTAGTAGCACAGGGCTGTTTAGGATGCACTCTGATTCTAAACACGGAAGGCCACAGTGGCCATGCTCATACAGTTAGACATACAGAACATGTTGTAATGGTCTCCGGTGTTAGTAGTTGTCATTGTTAGCAGGAACACTGCACTACATGTATCTGACACTGGTCATTTAGACAACACTGCTGCTGTCCGACACCTTAGATGTATCAGTCTATGCCAAGCACAATACTACCACTCACAGTGATTTCATGCTAGGAATGGAAACTGCTTGACCAACACAATGAGCCAATGTCCTGCTGTAATTACGAGTTTGTCCAGTGTCTGTCAGTCTGGGATGACATGACTGACCAAAGACAAGCCTTTGTCACAGATCACATGCATCCATGATTCAAGGGAGTGCTGATAATACCTTGTTCACATTTGCCCATATAGTGCCATTCCAAGGCAAATTACCTAAACACAGGATAACACCCTGACACCTAGAAGACAATTGCACTGTATGCTTATGCTAACCAGTGCTAGATGTGTTGCTGTCGTAATCACAGCTGCTCACTGTTGAACCTACAATGGAGAATACTGACATCTGTGCAGTGAGGAACACCTGGCTGATGGCTCTGCTGTGCACAATAGCACTACCACCATATAACTGAGAACCAGACATATGGAACATAACACTGGTATGGAACACTCCAGGTGGAGGTGTTCCCACATTCATAATGGCTACTCACATGTACAGACCAGTACTCCAACATATATCATCACAGATGAGCCAGGTACAGGTCACAGTGTCAAAGGCTGCATTCTAGGATGTAATCCTCAGACACCACCATGTCCTCAGACCACCAACACACATCCATACATGTGGTATGACATGTAATGGAACAACACCAAGTAACCTTTGACTGGTGGACTGTACCTAGCCCTACAACAACTGTGCAGAGTACCCATGTACTGACACAGTTACATTATGTGTTAAGCAATGCAATGATACCACTGTTTGTAATCAGGTCAGCTGTACACATACCAGGGTCCCTCAGATATTGACAGCATTAATGGATGACTGTTGCTGTGCACCACTGAGTGAGTACACTGCCTGACATGAAGCTATGATTGTACAAGATGTTTATGTGGGGAGCAGATTGTTTTGACATTTGTGTAGGATATAACCTGGAATGTGGACAGGTCCCATGCAGCCTGTATGTATGGCATTAGAGAGTGCAGCTTGTACCTGCATAGTTGTTATTACAGGGGCTGTGTAGTGTACATGGATATATGAATGTGTACCTGTTGGGGGGGGGGGCAGTGTGTTTATGTTATCCAAGACCCTATCTGGCTGAACAGGTGCTATTTCCGTAAGTGCAGTGCCTCTCATGCCATAGTGCTGTGAAGTACAGCAGGTCTTGTTGTTGCCATTATGTTTCATGACACAGCTATGGAATCCTCTGTGTTTGGCCTCATAATATGTGGATGAGTAGTTTGACAGTAGCTTTGCGTGGCATTATATGGTGTATCTGCATCTTACTGAGGCTGACCATGGATCAACTTCCACTCATGTGTTGACCCTTGCAACAGTTACTACCTTCTGTGGTACAGTTTAGGGCAGGGTACCACCAGTTTGCCTTCACGGGTGTGTTTGTTTGAATCCTATTTCTGTTTCAATGGCACGATCACTGCACATATGTGAGTGCCTAAAGTGCATTTGTGTAGGACCCAGCATTTGCACATGCATTGTACATCTGCATGGGTGTCATGACAGTCACCACTTCACTCTTAAGGAGCATAACATTGGCTTTGAAGACTGACCATGTGTGGCATACTGTTAGCCCTGTTGGTGTGACTATGGTGATCCAGGTCATTGGTGTTGACATCCAACATGCATTGAGCACATGTGTTGGTACATGATGAGTCTTCCCGGTTCATAATGGGATAGCTGAGTGGCCATGATTATGGTGTCCTATCTCACAACTGGTATTCCCCATTACAGCACAATGACAGTTGGGATTTCTGAGGCATGGTGGATGATCTGTCACAAGGTGAAATTTGGATTACACTTTGGCACAAAGGTAGTTGCTCAGCATAATGCATCTTATGTTGTGCAAGTACAACTTGCATGGGGGTGTACATATCCCTCAAGAAGTTGGACACATGTGTTCCAATAAAGGATGTTGGCCAAGAGGTGAGGGATGTGTTATAACATGGTCATACAGGGGTGCTCTCCAAACCATTGAACCATATCTCACTCACTGCACAGATATGTTCTCCATTTTTCAGATTGCTGTGAGTCCATATTGAGTACCTGACTTGTATCATTGAGTAGCAAGACCCACAGTTTATTTCTTGGCTGTCCCTGTTGCACCAGTGGACTTTCACTTGAACCTGGCATGATGAGGGCACTATAGGGGACACATGGGCTGTTGCCAGTATCCAGATTCTCAGGGGTGACAGGTGCAGGCCCTGTCTGGCAAAGCATCATGGTCTATCAACCATGTTATCCCAGGCAGAGAGATGCTGGATACTCTTTCAATGACACCAGTAAATTTCACGATTGTGGAATACAATCCTTGTCCCTGTACTGTTGCATCATTCTAGCCACTGGCAGAATGCTACTCAGACCTTGGGACATACCCGCGTGGGCTACATGACCTGACAGTTCCTACATGTGTTTCCATGCAGTCCAGGCTACTGCATCACAGGTCCTGCACAACAACATAGCATATGCCAGAGACATGTGTATAGATCTAAAGGTGGTTGGAGTGTATGGGTATGTGGCTAATCATGGCAGACAAGCAGTTAACAGTATGTTTGCCTTCATATAGCTTGGTGTGTAACATAGTGTTAGGGCTTGCATTCACAAATGAGTAATGTTGGCCATGTTTCCGGCCAAGTGTTCTGAGGTGTGACACAATTATGCGAACTATGTCGTGCAGTCTTTGTATTCTGTTGTCTGTCTATTCCAACTTGGGAGGCCTCTTGCTTGGCCAGATACTTATAGGCCTCTGTGGATGTGTGTGATATCTGGTGGAATGTGTGTGTGTCCTTACTGTGTTCTGGTAAGGGTATGTGTTGGTTGTGGTGATGAGAAGCATGTGTTAACCTACACCTCTTGACTGTCTAGTCCAGTCATGGGTGTAGTATGGACTGCCTCCAAGATCACCCCTGTAGCTGCATCCCAGACAATGTGTGGGGTATGGTGTTAGGCTGATTTGGCAGTGTACATGGCATAGAGATTGCATTCCCCCAGGAAGGCCACATACACAAAGCTGACATTAGTAAACACCAGTAGCTGAGTAGTGGACATGCATGTATGAGCATTCAGTACTACAAATACCACGTACTGTATTTAGTATATTTACTGCTTATGAAGATGATTTAGACAGTGATGCTCACATGTAAATATCTGAGTTATGAACATGACAACACTAGCTATTACAGGAACATGGTAGCTACCTTTAGTAGCAATCCCCCTCTGAGGGCCACATCACATCCTGATAGTTGATTACAGATGATGCAAGTGTGAGCAGGGCTGTATCCTTGTCTGGGTATAAACTCACATACCCAGCAGAACCATGAGCTCTGTTGGACACAGACACCCACTCCCCACACAGAGTCAAATATCAATAGACTCTGCTGCCACTATCGACACGATCAGGATATAATCAGATAGTGTACGCCATCACCTATGAAGCTGCTATTACACATTGGCAACAGTTTCCTACATCTTACACACCTACTGCAGATGTCACACTGGAGTTAAAGATGATATGCACCCTGTTTCATTACTAGTACTGTCAACATATTTCCAAGCAGCTGTTAGTCTGGCAATGAGAGGTTAGGCTACACAAATCTACACGTTCAACCAGTGTGTCTCTACTGTCAATATCCACTCTATGCAGGTGTGCACATAGCCATTTGGCACAGCCCTGTAACAAAGGTCAGTGCACATTAGCAGAACATGTACACATGCACAGCTGTCATTGATTGCAAACAATAGTAGAGAGGTGGATATTAGGCAAGGTGAACTTTTAGGCAAGGCTCATAAGACAAACCCACCACCGTACATAGCACAAGTAATCAGAAACTGAGGGTATTGCTACTCAACGCCAGAAGTCTAAACCTCACATTTCACACACTCGTGGCACTCCTCAGTATGGAGAACATCGATATTTGTGCAGTAACAGACATCCGGTTTAAGGCTCCAGAGAGCACCCAGCACAACCAGGCTATAAATCATACCACACCTTTCGGCCACAGAACCCGGACCAGAACACAAAAGGTGGGGGTGTATCCATATTCATCAAGGATACTCACACCTCCAGGTTAGTGGCACAGCACGATGCATCAGAGATCACCCAAGTGCAACTGACAATGGGCAACACTGCAATCCAAATTGATCACCCACCATGACCCAGGACCCACATTCCGCATTTCCGGGGACACTGGAAAATATGCGGGTCCTACCAAACACCCTAATACTGGGTGATGTCAACTACCAAAGCATCAACTGAGAGAACTACTCGAGTACTAACTCCCTTGCCCAGTGCTTCCTAGAATTTCTCTACACAACTGCCCTAGAACAACTGGTCTACATCCCCACCAGAGGGAACAACATATTGGACCTGGTCATCACCAACATGGGTGACCAGTGTTCCATACTCGATGTCAACCCCTCGCTGGTTAGATCAGACCATAGACTAATCACTCTGGATATTCACATTCCACCCACAACCCCAAACAAGGAAACCACTATGAAAATCTTTTCCAAAGCAGACTTCACATTGCTTATGCCTGAGGTGGAAGGGTTCACAGCTCCCACGCCAATGGACAATGCTGTCCAAGATGCTGAAACCTATACAAAGGCAATTTATGATCATCTGCAGGAATGCATGGATTGTGCTATCCCAAGTCTAACCTAGACTCACTCCTCCAAGAACAGGAAACCAGTCTAGTGGACCCCTGCCATACACAGGTTCTACAATAGTAGGAGGTAACTAGTACAGATAAGAGCGAAATCCCTAGAAGGACAGACATCCCTGATCAGTATCAGCAAGAAACTGCAATCCCTCATGAAATCATCCAAGGCTAGCTTCAAAAGACAATTTCCCAAGGACCCTACAGACAACCACAAAGCGTTCTTTAGCTATGTCAAGAACCTAAGTGGGAGCTCTCAGATTTGTTCAAAGTTGGTGCAGACTGGCACAAAATACACTGAACCAACTGATATTGCCAGCATTTTGGCAGACATGTTCAGTGCAAACTTCACACCCCCTCTCAACCCCTAAACGGCCCTTAACCATACCAGAAGAATGCACAGACCTGGCAATCACTGACACACAGGATGAAACAGCCCTATCCAAAGCCAGAAATACAGCCTCAATGGAACCAGACAGTGTCCCAGGCTGTGTCTTACATGAGCTCCAAATGAACTAACCCTCACCTAAACACACTGTTCAAACACAGACTCTCTACAGGCTGCATACCCACAGAGTGGCACACAGCAACAGTGATTCCACTCCACAAAGGTGGTGCCACAACGGACCCCAGGAACTATTGCCCTATAAGCCTGACTAGCCTGGTCTGCAAGGCTGTGGAGCGCATCATCATGGAACTCATTAACAGATACATTGCGAACCTCCAGACACTCGACCCAACCCAGGTCTGCTTGATTGAGTGCAGATCATGCCTACTGAACCTGTTTGATGTCTTACAGTCACCTAGACTTTAGGTGTGGGATGTGGTAGTTCACACATACTACCTGGACCTTACTAAGGATTATGACACCATTCCCCACTCAGGTATTGTTTATAAACTCACCAGCCAGTACATACACCCATACATCACAGGTTGGGTTGCCAACAGGCTTACACACAGAACCCGCATGGTAAGCCTAGCAGCCTCCAGGTCCAACTCTTAACCAGTCACAACTGGTGTCCCACAGGACTCAGTCCTGGGACCCCTACTGTTTGCCATATACTTCTCAGAGGCACAGGCAAACACAGGTGGACTACAGCAGACCGTGTTTGGTGATTACTGCAAACTGGGAGCCATAATTGACAGTCCAGCTGTCACAGACATCCTTCAAGGGGCCTCACATAGACCAACACAGGATGTCACAGTCATGGCCTCCAGCTTAAGGCCATGAACTGCATGGTCATTCCATGTTGGGAAAACTAAACACCCACATATTAACACATGAGTGGCAGCCACTTTAATACAGATGAGGTAATGGGTATGTGGGGACTGCATTAGATAGTGATCTCTCCTTTGACAATCATATCTCCAAAGTAATTAGGCCATCCTTCTATGTAGGCCATCTGATTACTTAAGGGTTTGCATCTAGACATACTGAGATTATTGTTCCCCTTTACTCATCACTCATCAATCCCATCATTGAGTATGATAACCCATTTGGGATGTACCTCAGAAGACACATCCAACAGCTGGAGGGTCCACGAACATACCTTGCCAAGAGCATTACTGGCATCAGACATGTGTCCTATGCTGCCAGACTGCATGAACTCTTGCATTACTCAGTGGCATCTCATTTACCCAGAGATAATCCTTGCTGCCCAACAAAGTCATGTCCAAGTTAGGCTTAATGGATATGCTCCACCTATGGAAATCCATGTCACATTGAGCCACACACTGTAATGAGCTAAACCTTGCCACAACCATAACTGGAAGATGCTGGAATAACAGATTCCTGTCACAGGTACTTCCCATGCTTTGGAACTACATCCCTGATTACATTATATGGAGCCCCTCACTAACACTCTAGGGACACCTTGCAGACTGGATGGGGAACAGTGGGTGCACCCCAGGGATCCCACAATTGGCTCTGCTCCACAGAGGGACAGTTAGTTAATCAATGGGGTGGCGACAGCTGACACATTTTGGCTAGGCATATGAATGGCCTTGGGCAGTTAGCCAAGTACCTACCTATGTACCTATGAACCTATACATACAGTATCAGTACATGCTGATAGCTTAATTTACTGTTCAAGTGTTGACTTATCTTGTGCCAATAGCGGTTGTGTGTGCAATAGTTGAGAGCTGCCTCTGTAGGATACACACAGTAGACCACCTATACATGCAATTTGCAGGTGTTCTTGTTTGTGTGCCATCCATGTTTACTGTGTGTGCAGGTGGAGAAGAGTGTCAGTCCATAGGTGCCTAGACTGTCAGTGTGTGTGCTATATGTTCCCTCTTTGCCAAGGCATAGGCATACTGGGCACACCTCCATCTGCCTACTGGGGCTAGCTCAGGGTGTTCATGGTCTGAGTACCTCTGTGCCTGTGGGGTCCTTGGCAACAGTTCATAGGTTCATAGGTTCATAGATTAGTACTAAGCTAACTGCCCTTGTGAGCCATTTTAAGCCTAGCCAATTATCCCGTGTGAGACTCAAACCCTGCACCTTGTGTTTGTAAGGCAAACACCTTAACCATTAGACCACCCTCCCAACCCCCAGTGGTGGGCTGTGAGGGCCTTCACCATTCTATCCCTGCTGCAGCTGTTACCGCAGGATCATATTGTGTAGCATGGCACATACTATGAAGATGTGGGCACACGTGCCTGGAGAGTACTGCAAGGATCCACCAGATATGTCCAAGCAACAAAACCGTGATTTCAGCATCCCAAACACATGCTCTATGATGATTCTGGTTTGTGCGTGTGCCTCATTATGGCCTTCTTGCATGGGTGCATGTGCATTTCTGATGGGAGTCATCATCCCCAGTTCCAGTACATAGCCAGCATCCCCCACCAGGTGGCCATATGGGATGTCTCCCCTGGCAAATACCTGATACAGCTGTGAGGCATGCCAGATGTGGGAGTCATGATAGCTTCCAGGGCTGCCAGCACACACATCCATGATAATGCCCTGGGTATTGCACATGACCTGGCAGTTGATGGATGGGTATACCTTGCGGTTTATGTAGCGCCTACCCTGCTCACCGGGTGGTGACTTGATGTGTATGTGCATGCAGTCTACTGCACCCAGTACCTCCGGGTATTCTGCCACACAGTGGAAGAGATGCATATTGCTGGCCAACTCCTCCTGCATTCGGGGGAAGTATATGTGCTCATTGGCATGTGGTAACATGGCATCCAGGAACTGGTGGAGTACCCTGGATGCTGATGCCTGTGAGACCCCCAGGATATCCTCAGTTTGCCTTTGGAAGGTACCTGTGGCTAGTATTCTCAAGCTTACACATACCTTCATGTCCACTGGATGGGTTCCCCTCTGTTATTTCTCACTCTGAGGCATGGCTGGCACAGCTCAACAAGTTGCTGTATGGTGTCCCTGTCCACCCTGTAACACTCTACTATCTCCAGATCATTTAGCGCCTGGTAGGTTACCCTTGGTCTGAACACTCTTCTCCTCCTCTGGTGCCTGAGGTAGTTGTCAACATCATCCTCCACACCACCTTCAGTCTCCAACACATGCTGATGAATCAAAGCTATGGCAGCCTCTAACATGTACATTTTAAAAGTTCCCCGTCTGTTTACACCAATGGTGCAGAGTATTTGGGAATACACAAGTGTGTGAGTTTTTTTTTACACTTTATACTGCTGTGCTCTGGATGCTGCTGATGTCACTGGGTGTGTATGTGCAATTCCAGCTACAGGGTATCTTAATTATGGGTTTTACAGAGAGTACTGCAATTGTGGGGCCTTTGGTGTTGACGTATGCTTGCCTGCCATGATTTATCTGTTGCCCTTTATTTCACTTTTCAACCCAAATCCCCTCCCATTGACAGGCATGCATCCAGCTGCTGGCTTTCTTGTTTTGTACTTTCTCTATCCAGGAATGTGTTGCGAAATGTATTATGTAGCTGATCTATTGCAATTTTGCTTTGTTATGCTGTGACTGTTCTGTTTTCTTTGCAGTACGGCACCTCCCCTTTCCTGTTCTGCGGGTAGCTGCTAGCAGCCTTGTTAGCTGTTGTCAATAGCCCACTGTGGGTTCCCAGGTGTTAATTACTCATTTGTACTCCTATTTCCATGCTGCAGTATTTCCTTATCTTTTTCCCATATCCTTCCTGTTTCTGCTCTGGTGTGCGCCGCACGCAGCCATTTACCGGGTTTACAGCGCGTTTTCATCCACGTTCACATGCACATTCAGTTACCTTGTGTGCTCTCAGCTAAGCAAAGTTATGGCTACTGCAACACACCCCTATCTTGCAGCTTTGCTTAGCAACTGGCAAACTGGGTTAGCAGTGCTCCAATGTGATTACAGCAATGGTGACACAGCCCTCTCTTGATGTCATTTTTATCTCAAGGGCTCAGCTCGGTGTTATAATGCTACGCTGTTTTGTGCACCTTTACACCAGCAGGAAATCTGTGATTCAGTATTACTACTCTCATTTGCATGGCATTGCCTACTAATTCCTAGCTACTGCGCATAACACTGTCACTGCCCCTTAGCAACCCTTGTGCCATGAGTATGGTGTAGCATGCCTGCCATTGACTATTATGGGGAAATCATGATATGTGTTTCATTGCAGTTTTATTCTATATTTTTGTATATTCCTTGTGATCCCCTTTGCGCACCGATGCCCTGCGCTTTAACTTTGCGTTAGTGTGGGCATAATATTAAATGTTCTTCTTCATATTTTGTGCATGTTGTTTTATGCCAATGGCTATATATTTACAGTATAATGCGAGAGTTTGTTCCGCTGACATGCCTCTGATTTTATGTTTGAAAAATGTAAACCGTTTTTTTCAGTTTACATTTCTGCATGCTTACACTATGCCTGTACCATTTCCTGAATCACTATATACCTTCATTTGCATGTTACACTGCTGCTCATGGGGTGATTAGCATACAGGTGCTGGCAGCTGTGCAGGCATGGCGTATGCAGATAGTGCAAGTGGAAGCAGCTCGTACCTTAATCGGTTGGAGGCCATATTTGGTGTTAGATCGTCAATGCTATGCCTGCACCTGGCGCAAGCTTCATGAATCCCGGGGACTGTCTCAAACACTGAATGTTTCTTAAAGAAATAAATACTTAAGAAGTCTTGAGATGTGCTATATATACCTACCTACATATACGTACAGATATATATATATATATATATATATATATATATATATACACACACACACACACACAGACATGCCACACACATACGCGCACACACAAACACACACACACACACACACACACACACACACACACACACACACACACACACACACACACACACACACACACACACACAGACACACGCACACACACACACAGGAGGAAGATTAAACTGAAATGCTCTTCGATTTTCCAGTTAAGCACAATGATGGGATAGTGGCTGTTTCACCCTCTCGAACTATGTTACAGTGGAAGGATAGCTAGTGGCAGTCAAGCTCAGACTGACTCACTTTTTAGGATCAAAGGCCACTATTTCCATTTCCAGAACAGGCTGCCTCACACTAATTGCTTGCATACAGTTGAAAAGGAAAAACAATTAATAACAAGAGCTTATTACAGCCTCTAAATTAAAAGAGAAAACTGTGGTATTCTAATATACTGTGAGTAAGCATTATGTATTAATGAAGACTGAATATTCATATAACATAACAAAATGTTGCATTCTGTGACCTGATTGGGTATGTAAAGCCTAAGCTGTTTATTTTTTCTGTATTTACACTACTTATTCAGGGAGACAAAATTTGCTGTTAAAAACAATTGTTACTGAACCTCTATGTATATCCTTACATCTCAAAAGCAGCAAATAGATGAAAGAAGCGTGCAGAACAGACCACCAGTAAAATCCAAGTTTATTTAAGCACTTTTCGTCAAGTTTCAGACGTCATCAGAATAAAATCACAGGATTATGACATCATATATATACATCACTCCACCTAACCACTGGTCAATGTAATTACATCATTTCCTCAAAAACTAAATAAATAAATAAATAAAATTTTTTTACAAAGTTAATAAAATTGTTAAAACTTGATATTCTTGCAAAAAATCAAATTAAAAATACAACTAATAAACCTATAAAAAATACATTGATTTTAATTTTATAACAGAACTCAAGGAAATTCTCTCATTAAGACCTGGTACTTGGCAGGCATTAGTTTTAATCTGCCATGTTAATTCCTTAAATTCTAGCCATTCATCCATTGGTCCCCCTCTTGCTCCAAAGTCAATATGGTCTATGGCCCTAAACTTAAAAGTATGTGTGGGACGCGCATGAATGTGCTTGTACAAAGCACTGTTTATGTTTTTATTCCTGATGTCATACAGGTGTTTATACACCCTTTGCCTCAGTGCTCTTTTGGTCTTACCAATGTAGAAACTGTCGCATAGATCAAACACTGCAACAGACACCACGCCCTTTGAGTAACAGAAGTATTTCTTCCTAGGTTTTATCATACCATAACCAATGATTTTGATGTCCTCACCTTGAAACATGGCTGGACACTGATTACATCTCCCGCATTTGTAACAACCACCCAGTGTGGGTGCACTAGAGTCTCTTTCTAATAGGCCCTTTAAACTAACTTCCCTCTTGTAAACTATAGTGAGCTTGTATCCCACTACTGAGTGTACTTTGTTATCAATAGTGAACATGTCCCATACTCTACATATAATGTTCCTG
>NC_056737.1:1383991964-1383994464 GCF_019279795.1 Protopterus annectens
TGAATGACCTGAGCCATACCTCCGTGGACTACATGAAAAGAAACATGGAAGAACTCTCTGATCATGTAGCCCAGGCCGGTATGACCATGACCCTGAGTAGCATCCTACCCTCACCAAGAATGATACCACAGTATAAAGAAAACATTCTCGATTTCAAAAATTGGTTAAGTTTCTGGTGTCATTCAAAGGGGATCCAGTGTCTGTCTGCCTGGGATTTCATGCTCGACAAGCCACGCTGCTTCATTAGAGATGGCTTGCACCTGTCACCTTTAGGCTTTAGAACACCTGCCAAGGCTCTTGCCACCCCCATAGTGCCTTTTTTAGGCAAGGCTCAAAAGACAAACCCACTGCCGTAAATAGCACAAGTAACAAAAAACTGAGGGTAATGCTACTCAATGCCAGAAGTCTAAACCTCAAAATGCACGCACTCAAGGCACTCCTCAGTATGGAGAAAATTGATATATCTGCAGTAACAGGAACCTGGTTTAAGGCTCCAGAGAACACTCTGGTACTACTGGGCTAAAACACATACCATACATTTCAGCCACAGGACCCAAACCGAAATACAAAAGGCGGGGGCGTAACCATATTCACCAAGGATAACCACACCTCCAGGTTAGTGGCACAGCACAATGCTTCAGAGATCATCCACGCGCAACTAACAATGGGCAAAACTGCAATTCAAATTGTAGCTTGCTACAGATCACCCACCATATCCCAGGACCCCCATTCCACGTTTCTGGAAACACTGGGAAACATAAAGGTCCTACCAAACACCCAATGTTGGGTGGTTTCAATTACCCAAATATTAACTGGGAGAACTACTCAAGTACTAACTCCCTTGCCCAACTTTCCCTAGAATGTATAAACTCAAATGCCCTGGTTCAACTGGTCAACACTCCCACCAGAGGTGACAACATATTGGACCTGGTCATCACAAACATGGGCGACCAGTATTCCACAACAGAGGTCAACCCCTCACTGGTTAGATCTGACCATAAACAAATCACTTGGGATATCCATATTCTGCCCCCACCCCTGGACTAGAAAGCCACTGTGAAAAACTTTTCAAAAGCAAACTTCATGTTACTTAAGACCGAGGTGGAAAGTTTCAAAGCCCCCATGCTGAAAGATAACACTGTCCAAGCTGCAAAATCCTTTACTAATGCATTCTACGGGCAGCTACAAGAATGCATGGACCCCAAGCAAAACCAAGACTCACTCCTCCAAGAAAATGAAACCAGTCTGGTGGACTCCTGCCATAAACAAACTATACAACAGAAGGAGGAAACTAGTACAGAAAAAAGTAAAATCCCAAAAAGGGAAGACATCCCTGATCAGTTTCAGCAAGAAACTACGATCCCTCATAAAATCATCCAAGGCGAACTTTGAAAGAAAAATTGCCAAGGACTCCAAAGATAACCACAAGGCATTCTTTAGCTATGTCAAGAATCTAAGTGGCAATGCTCAGATCTGCTCAGAGTTAGTGCAGAATGGCATGAAATTCACTGCACCGGCAGATATCGCCAACATCCTGGCAAATAGGTTCAGCATAAAATTCACCCCCCCCCACCCCCAAAAGGGCCCATAACCATACCAGAAGAATGTAGAGTCCCTGAAATCATAGGCACTCAGGTTAAAACAGCCTTCTCCAAAGCCAAAAACACAGCATCAATGGGACCAGACAGTGTACCAGGCTGCATCCTACACAAGCTCAAAGACGAACTAACCCCTCACCTAAACACACTGTTCAAACTCAGCCTCTCCACAGGCTACATACCCATAGAGTGATGCACAGCAATGGTTATTCTGCTCTACAAAGGTGGAGCCACAACAGACCCCGGGAACTATCACCCTATAAACCTGACTAACTTGGTCTGCAAGGCTATGGAGTGCATCATCATGGAACTCATTAAGAGAGACATTGGGAAAACCTCCAAACATAGGACCCTACCCAGTTTGACTTTGTTAAGGGCAGATCATGCCTCCTATACCTGGATGACTTCTTTGAGACAGTTACCAAGGCTATAGACGAGGGAAAGGTGGTGCACACAGCCTACCTAGACCTCGCTAAGGCCTTCAACACCATTCCCCATTCTGGTATTATAGACAAGCTCACCAGCCTGAACATAAACCCCTACATCACAAGATGGGTTGCCAACTGGCTCACGGACAGAACCCACATGATGAGAGTTGCGGGAGTTATGCCCAACTCTAAACCGGTTACAAGTGGCATTCCCCAGGGCTCAGTCCTAGGACCCCTCCTGTTTGGCATATACTTCTCAGAGGTACAGGCAAGCACAGGAGGACTATGACTGACCAAGTTCGCAGACAACTGCAAACTAGGGGCTATAACGGACTCTCCAGCTGACACAGACATGCTCCAAAAGGGTCTCTGGTGTCAAAATCATGGCCTCAAGCTAAATGCCAAAAAGTGCATAGTCATCCCCTTTGGAAAAAACAAAGTACCCACAAACTACCACATAGGTGGTAGTCCCCT
>NC_056737.1:1383999464-1384091964 GCF_019279795.1 Protopterus annectens
ACACCTGATATGCACAGATAATGTAGATAGTATTCCTGTGTCTGGCTTCTCTAGAAGAAAATAATTAGCTGTCTGTTGTTGTTTGCTTTTTATTTTAGTCTTTGTAGGACTAATGTGATTATGTGAAGCAACATGCAATATTTGAATCTGTGGCAACTGTTTGCAACAAAGGTGGAATTCATTACACTATGATCCTCTTTTTATCACAATCATATGTCTGAACTATACATAGGAGGGGCTAAAACTGCTTGTTGGGGGTTGTCTACATGACGTAGACAACCTTGCTGTCGCTTGCTCAGTTTAACAATCATCTCTAGGAAAAACAAGAGATAAATGAATCACAGAATACCAAGACCTTCAGATCTTTTGGGGGGCTGATGGCCCCAACATACCAAAGTTGTATAAGTAGATTTTGACATAGACTTAGTAATAGCCTCTGTTTCAAACCCCACATGGATGAAAACCAGCCCTGTCTGTGGGTGTACGCAGAATGTTACTGTTTTTGTGTAGGAGGCTGGTGGAGTCATTATATCTTTAACATTCCTCCCAAACCACAGAGGTCACTATATCTTGAGTTGGGCTGTGATTTCTTTAACTTTCCTCACAAACTTCAGAGGGTTGCACAGAGGATCAATATAGTTTGTATAGGAGCACTGCACTGTATGCAGAATTAAACTGATTTATTACTGTTTCTGCATTTTCTGTGTGTTTCTATCTAAAAACAAAAAAAATAATCCTTGTTTTCCCGCCTCTCCTCGACTAGTTTAGACCAGTTTACAGGCATTGCTGTATTCTGGGCTGTGGTGTAGTTCCTGTGTTGTCCATTACCTTACTTGGATAGAAGGAAGTTTCTTTGCTCACCAGTGGGAGTGGGGAGCCTTGAGCAGCCTACCTGTCCCTGTAGGAAGTAACCTCAGCACAAGAGCTGTAGTAATTGGTTGTTTTGGACCATTTCTAGCTCTTTTGAAGTTCCCTGTTTATAATCCGCGTTTCCACTCCTAGCGCAGCACCGGTTAAACTAGGTTAAACTTCTTCTGGCTCCGCCAAGTCTGCCCTTCAAATTTTCCCTTAAGGAAGCTCTACTCTTAGTATAATCAGACTACTCGCTATATTATAAGCCTAGCACTTGTTCTCAAAACTTCTCTACTAAGTAAGCACTCTCGTACTAAGTAAGCACTACATCCACCTACCACCCCTGTGAATATCCACTTCCCTTAAAGGCACAGCACTCCCTTATACTGTTCTAGCATGTCGAGTGGTAGATTACTGGCATTCTCTCCAGTTCAGCTGGTTAATCTGGGTATCTTGAGACAATGCTACAATTGTCTCATGTACACAGACAACCCTCTCCTCCTCCCAACAAACACAAATACATGTGAGAGATGCAACTATATAGCCAAACTGGAGGCTGAACACTCTCTCAACTCAGGGCTGGCATGACCAGACAGGAGGAGATGGTAACCACACACACAACAAACCCAGTCCCACATAGACCTACCACAACTGCAAACCAAACACATAAAAACACAAAGACATACTCGGAGGCTCTAATAAAAAACTTACCAAAACAACAGAGGCTCCCAAAGCAGACATCCAAAAATCCACCACCTGAAAACAAAACACATGCAACACATACTTCAGTAAATCAGTGTGTCAATCAATCACAGCCCTTAAGGTCAAACACCATGCCTGATACACTAGTAATAGGTAACTCTATAGTCAGACACACTGATGTCCCGCTTACCAGGCTGAACAAGGAAAGGGTGACTGTGAGCTGCCTATCGGGAGCTAGGATCCGCCACATAACACATGCACACAGGTCACTCCAAAGCAAGTACAAATATGACTCCGTCATTGTCCATGCTGGTGTGAATGACCTGAGACGTACCTCCCTGGACTACATGAAAAGAGACATAGAGGAGCTCTCTGATTATGTAGCCCAGGCTGGTATGACCCTGAGCAGCATCTTGCCCTCACCAAGAATGATGCCACAATACAAAGACAAGATGATCAGCTTTAATAATTGGCTCAAGTACTGGTGTAATTCTAAGGGGATCCAACGTCTGTCTGCCTGGGATGACATGTTGGACAAGCCACGCTGCTTCGCAAGGGATGGCTTGCACCTGTCACCACTGGGCTTCCGGATATTGGCTAAGGCTCTTGCCACCTCCATAGTGCCTTTTTTAGGCAAGGCTCAAAAGACAAACCCACCACCTTAGAAAACAAAAATGGAAAAAAACTATGGGTAATGCTGCTCAACGCCAGAAGTCTAAATCTCAAGATGCAGGCACTCGATGCACTTCTCAGTATGGAGAACATCGACGTCTGTGCAGTAACTGAAACCTGGTTCAAGGCTCCTGAGAGCACCCCAGCACTACCAGGCTATACCTCGTATCATGCTTTTCGGCCCCAAAACCCAGGCCGAACCACAAAGGGAGGGGGAGTGTCCATATTCATTAAGGACACCCACACCTCCAGGTTAGTAGCAACACATGAAGCATCGGAGACCATACAGCTGCAACTAACCATAGGCAAAACTGCTATATAACTGGTAGCATGTTACAGACCACCCTCCCAATCTCAGGAACCCCACTCAGCCTTCCTGAAGACACTGGAGGATATGAATGTATCACAAAATACCATCATACTGGGAGACTTCAACTACCCTAACATAGATTGGGTACATTATTCTAGCCCTAACACCCTAGGCCAAAGGTTCCTGGAATTCATAAATTCAAATGCACTGGAACAACTAGTCACCTCTCCCACTAGGGGAGATAATATACTAGACCTGATCATCACAAACATGGGGACAAAATGCTCCACACCGGAGGTATACCCCTCACTAGTGAGATCTGACCACAAACTAATCACCCTGGATATACATATCCCACCTCCACCCCCAGCACAAAAGACCACAGTGAAAAACTTCTCAAAAGCAGACTTCACTCTTCTTAAGACTGAGATGGTATCCTTTAAGCCCACTGGGCCAGTGGATACCACATCCCACAATGCTGAATCCTTCACAAATGGTTTCTATGGACATCTTCAAGAATGCATGGATCATGCAATCCCAAATAAATCCAAGTCCCTCTCCACCAAAGGAAAGCGTCCTGTCTGGTGGACCTCAGCCATTAACAAATTGTATAACAAAAGAAGGAAGCTACTGCAGAGCAAAATCCCATAAAGGGAAGACATCTCTGATCAACACTAGCAGAAAACTACGTTCTCTCATAAAAACATCCAAGGCCAACTTTGAGAGAAAAATCGCTAAGGACACTAAAGATAACCACAAAGCCTTCTTCAGCTATGTTAGAAACTTGGGCAGAAACCCTCAGATATGCTCAGAGTTAGTTCAAAACAACAAAAAATACACTGAACCCACAGATATTGCCAACAATCTGGCTGACAGGTTCAGTGCAAATTTCTCCCCTCCCTCACCCCCAAAAGAAGAAATACTTATCCCAGCTGAATGTAATCTCCCTGTCATCTCAGATGACCAAGTGAGAGCCGCCCTCAGCAAAGCTAAAAACACAGCATCAATGGGACCTGATGGTATCCCGGGTTGCGTGCTACGTGAACTCCAAGAGGAGCTAAACCCGCACATAAAAATGCTATTTAACCTTAGCCTTACTACAGGATATGTACCTGAACACTGGCATACAGCAACAGTGGTCCCACTCCACAAAGGGGTTACCTCTACAGACCCTGGGAACTCCCACCCCATAAGCTTAACCAGTCTGGTCTGCAAAGCTATGGAAAGAATCATTATGGAACTCATAAACAGAGACATTGGGGACCTACAGACACTTGACCCAGTTTGGCTTTGTAAAGGGCAGATCCTGCCTTTTGAACCTTGTTGACTTTTTCAAAACAGTCACTAGAGCCATTGACGAGGGCAAAGCAGTCCATACAGCCTACCTGGACTTGGCTAAGGCCTTCGACACAATACCCCACTCAGGCATTATAGATAAGCTCAACAGCTTAAACGTAAACCCTTATGTCACTAGATGGGTTGCAAACTGGCTAAAGGACAGAACCCATAAAGTTAAAATCGCTGGAGCAATGTCAGACTCAAAGCCAGTCACAAGTGGTGTCTGACAGGGATCTGTCCTGGGAACCCTCTTGTTCGGCATTTATTTCTCAGATGTTAAAGCAAACATGGGAGAGTTGTGGCTGACAAAGTTCGCAGATGACTGCAAACTAGGCGCCATAGTTGATACACCAGCGGACACATACATCCTACAAAAAGGCCTCACAGAAAAGGACAACTGGTGCCGGAGTCATGGCCTTAAACTAAATGCCAAAAAATGTATAGTCATCCCCTTTGGGAAAAACAAAGTACCCACAAATTATCACATAGATAGCAACCCACTGAGTATGGAAAAAGTAATCAGAGACCTAGGGACCCAAGTCGACAGCGACCTCTCATTTGACACCCACGTTGCCAAAGTGGTTAGAAAAACATTCTGCCTTGCACACCTTATCATGAAGGGATTCACATCCAGATCCAAGGATGTCATTGTACCCCTATACTCCTCCCTCATCAGATCCATGATTGAGTACAATGCCCCATTTGGTATGTACCTCACCCGGCATTTGCAACAGCTGGAGAGACCACAAAGGTACCTCACCAATAGGATCAAGGGTCTCCAACATATGTCTTATTCTGCCAGACTAAAGAAACTCCAGCTCTATTCAGTAGCATACCGCCTGCTCAGAGGTGATCAATGCCTGACATATAAGGCCATGTCCAATCAGGAACTGATGGACATGCTCCACCTCAAAAAATCCAAATCCATCATAACCACGAGAGCTAAAGACTTAAACCTCGGCACAAGTATGAATAGGACATGCTGGAGGGATAGATTCATAACCCAGAGGCTTCCCATGCTCTGGAACAAGATCCCAGTTCATGTTAGGCAGAGCCCCTCACTGACTCTCTTCAAGAGAAATCTTGATGAGTGGATGGGAGATCATAAGTTTACCCCAGGGGTCACATCTGTGTCACTACTAGACAGGGGCACAGTAAACTAATTCTACTATATAAGGGGAACTTCACTGTGTCACTACTAGACAGAGGCACAGTATTCTAAATCTATTCTGTGCATTTTTGTATCATTTCATGGGGTGGCGAAAGCCACATCACTATGGCTAGGCTTACAAATGCCCCAGGGCAGATAGCCTAGTACTAAACTATGAAACTATGAAACTGGAAACATTATTGTAATCATTATTATTTTTTTTTCATTATCATAGTCAAATATCTGATGCTTATACAAGTGGCTATCTTTAGAGGAAAGATAAAAAAAGCATGCTGTTTATGTCTGACAGCAAATATGTTATGTTTTATTTTTTTTTCAGTTTTGTCCTAGTGTGACATTAGAAGGATATATAGATAGTGGCTGTCCTTAAGGGGGAAGGGGTGAGAAGGGATGGTATATATAATTATGAGCAGGAACTTGAAATGTAACTGTGGGCATTTGTGCCTTAATGTTAATCCTGATTTAATACAAGAGGGGGATATATAGAAAGTGATAACCTATTTTTGAGGTGAGGGTAGGCAGACAGGTACTATACCTAGATGTGATATATGTATCCTCACAAACATTTATCTTCTCACTTTATTGTGAACTGGTGTTTGGCCAACTTTAGCATGAAAACTTTGATACAACATATTTCTTCCTTGAAATAAAAAGATCAGATTGAATTTATTTTGCGTATGCATAATTTTTCATCAGGCTAGCATTGGATCAAAAGATTGGGGGGGGGGCTCTAAATGCACCACAGAACATCTATAACTCATGAATCCCTGGGTGCCTAGCATATACTGGGGAAGCTCACCCAGTCTCTGCCACAACTTGTTGTGAAGGAAAGGCTAGTTTGTTTTTGTTTTGCTTTATTGTCTTCTTCTATTGTGTGTATTGTGATTTATTTTCTTTACACTGCCTTTTATTTCTGTTTTGCTTTTCATTGCATATTTTAACTAGGAAAAAGGCCACAGTTGTGTCTCTTGAGAGTCACACAGAAATTAATTTTTTCCCAACCTCCCAACCTGGTGCAGTTATGTTTTTAAACTAAACTTGTCTTTCTACTTGCCTACCCCTTATGTTAATGTGACCACATTTATTAATTATTTATTTATTTATTTGACATTTGTTTACTGGAATAGTCTGACTGGGTTACATAATTGGTTTTAGGTGGTGGCATGGGGAGAAAAGGTCCAAATTTAAAAACTTTGTTAAACATATTATTATACACTGTTCCACATTTATGCATTTGTTACACATTATGACTTTGTTAAACATAGTATACAATAGGTTACTTATATAAGAATACACTAATAGATGAAGTATAGTCAGCACTTAGGTTTACTTTTGTAGTAATAGTATAATATTTACAGTTTTAATTCATATGCAAATTGAAACACATATTGGGTCAATCAGAATATTATTATTCTGGCAAGAGAGTAAAATGCTAGAGACAGAATGATGAATATTTTCAGAAGGTTCAGTATGATAGCAGATTAATTTTAGGAGGGAAAGATCAGTGTAGCAACAGCAGGTGTAGGGAAAAGAAATTAATAAATTAGCCTAGTGTAAGGCATGTGTATAACCATGATTTGTTTAGATGTTCTTTTAGGGAGCCTTTAAAGTGAGGTAGGCTAGGTGTTAACCTAATATTTGGTGAGAGGATGTTCCATAACTTCGTGATACAGTATAAGTAAAGTGATTTTCCTCAGTCTCTGGCAGGTTTGTAGATTTCAAGAAGGTTTTTGTCTTTAGATCTGAGTGTTCTGTTTGGTTTGTAATGTTGGATTAGGGCAACTAGGGCAGGGCAGGCAGTGAACCTAGAGTCTAGTTTGCGGATTGTAGTTAGATGTGTATAAGTAAGTTGGTTTGATAGTTCCAGTCAATTTACTTGTTTTAGTAGTATGCAGTGATGTGTACGGTAGTTGGAGTTTGTTGCAAACTTTGCTATTTTGTTATAACATTGTTCCATTTTAGTCTTGGTGGAGTCTTGTAGATTGGTTATTGTATACAGTAACCATAGAGGAGCAGGAAGGTATTAGTCAGAGTTGTCTTGGTGGAAGTGGTAAGAAATTGTCGGTTTCTGTAGAGGAGTCCTACTTTTATGTGTCTTCTTGATGTCGGATATAAAGGTCAAGGTTGAGTTTGTTATCAATAATAACACCTAGGAGCTTAGTTTCTTGGACATTTTCTATGATCGTCCCATTCTCTCTCCTCTTTCATTGACTATTGTGAGTAAGCACAGTTATCATTTTGTGAAATCACTCCCGCTTCTTCAACTATTTAAATTTATTGGCCATCCCACTGTACTCTATAAAACCAGAATACAAAGAGGTCACTCCCTTCCGATCTATATTGCACTTTTAAAATTAGTGGCTCTCCACTTAGATAGCTAAAGCTTAAGTTATCCCCTCTTTCATATCTAACTGTTTAGTGGACACTGCAGCTCTTAGGATATTAACCTATTTTTCCATCTTAACTTTAAAATCTGAAACATCTTCTCCAAGGCCACCAATTACTGGAGATCCCATATTCTGCTAATCAGCAGTCATCTTGGGATTAGTGCTTCTATTTTGCTTCTGATGAGAGAAAGAGCACAGGGGCATGATTTTCTGGTACCTGCTAATCACCAGAAAGCTTAATAGCACTTACCCTGAAATTCTTGCCAAAGGTTTTAGCCCGATCCGTTCGCTCTGCTCACTCCTCTCCTCTCCCTACCCTCAAATCCCTCCCACCCCAGCTGTACTCAAATTTAAACTAGCAAAAGACCGCTTCCACTAATATCCAACCAATCAACTCATACCTCTCATAATCTCCACCCTTCTACTCCTCCTTCCTACTTATCATACATCCTAATCCCAACACAGTCATGTCACTAACTACTACAATTATAATCCTTTGCTGCACTATTCTAGCATTTACTACATCTTACGAAGACATTTCAGTCAATTCTCCCAACCACTTCCATTACACTCTGTCAACTACCCCTCTCAAATTCCCACCACACAATTCCACTACTCCAACTCCAAAAATGCCTCCTTCCACCACACCTACCTAATTACCAAGTCTGCACCTTATCTGAATGCAGATTATTTTTAAAATACCACAAGCATTTCACTGCATATATAAAACATATCCTCCGCATTCTCTCTAAACTTACTCTGAGTGGGGACGTGCACCCTAACCCTGGCCCCAATTTCTCCAACCTCTCCACAAACCCCCCCTCCAAATAACTCCCCTATCACCCAAATCACACTTAATAAAAAGCCAACTGACCTCCTCATTATGTCTCTTAACATCAGAAGCATCTGTAACAAAATCCAAGACCTCCAGGCATACATACACCTGTATTCCCCTGAAATCCTTATCCTAACCGAATCTTGGCTTAAACCTCACATCAAAAGTGAAGAAATACTCCCACCTGGATATAACATCCTCTGCAAGGGCAGAATATCCAGAAAAGGAGGAGTGGCACTGATGTATAAACATCAACTCAATATCCAAATTCTCACCCAGTCAGCTCCCCATCTCGACAATGAAGAAATCTTCTATGTTACCCTAAAATTAAATCCTAAGAAAGCAATCAACTTAATAGGCTGCTACTTCCCTCCAGGCCAAAATATACCCCCTCTTGAAAACCTATTAAACTGAGCCAGTCTCTCCCTACCCCAAGAAACCATTATACTCGGTGACTTTAACATCAGCTGGCTTTCCTGTAATAGTAAACCGCCAGCACTCCATCTAGCTCTCCATGGCTTCTCACAGCTTATTCAATCCCCAACCAAGATAAATAAAAAAACACAATAATCACACCATTCTTGATTGGGCCCTAGTCAACAAAGATCCTCACTCTTACCTGGCAGGCTCCTTACCTGACTCCGTAAGTGACCACTCCCCAACCTTCTTACTAAAACACCACATAAATAGCAGCAAACACATTGTCCACCAACACATTCACTACAAAGCTAAATTCAACTCCAACTCCTTCACCACCTCCCTTCAAAAAATAAACTGGTCACCCCTAAAATACTTCAACCTAGATGAAGCAATTCACTACTTTAACAGAACTTTCCTCAACATCCTTAACTCTCATGCTCCCCAAAGATGCACCAAAATCCGAAGTGAAACATCCCCCTGGCTACAAAAAAACACCAAAGACCTTATGAAATCTACGGATAAAATATGGGAACAATGGTGCACATCCAAAAACCCCTCAGATAGGCAACTATTCCTTGAACTATGTAACAAAGTCAAAAAGTAAGTAAAAGCAGACAAAGCCCTTTTCTATCAGACATCCCTAAACTCCTCCCAAAACAACCCAAAACAATTCTGGTCCACAATTAACTCTACCCTCTGCCCAGGGAAGGTAACCCCCCCCCCCCACCAACCACCCCTCTCTCCACCTGCAGCATAGCTGACTCTTACAACAAACATTTTCCAGAGACCGTTCTATCCCTAACTAAAAACACTTCCCTACATCAACACCCCCCACACCCAAACCAACTCCACCCCTCCCTCCTTTCTTCCTTTCCACAGTACCCACCTCCAACATAAAAAAACTGCTGACAAAACGTAAACCGCTCAAGACTAGCAGCTGACAACCTGCCCACAGAATACCTAAAAATAGCAGCTGATGTTTTTGCTTATCACATCTCCATATTAATCAACCGCTCCATATCTGAGTCCTATGTGCCAACCTTATGGAAAATATCCCACATCATACCCCTACACAAACGAGGCCCCTCAACAGACATCTCCAACTACCGCCTCATTGCCATCCTCTCACCTCTCTCCAAGAGACTCGAAAAATGTATCAACTTGCAGATCTCCAGTTATCTCCTAGACAATAATCTCCTCTCCTACACACAGCATGGTTTCAGACCACACCATAGCACCACAACTGCTCTGCTCTCCTTCACTAACACCATTCTCCAACATAAAAACAATGGCCTTTTCTCCTCTGTTATATTTCTTGACCCATCGAAGGCTTTTGATATTGTATCACATGATCTTCTACTCTCTGCACTCTCCAACCTCTCCTTTTCCATACTTGCCATCAGTTGGTTCCACAGCCATCTACACGGACACCAGCAGTCAGTTGTCTGGCACAACGATCTATCCCCTTGCCTCCCTGTTACTCTTGGGGTTCCCCAAGGCTCCATCTTTGGCCCATTGCTTTTCTCCATTTTTACCAATGACCTGCACAACACCACCAAACATGCCTCCCTCATACAGTGTGCGGATGACTCCAGTCTCATCTGCTCAGCTCCAACTCTAACAGAACTACAACAGATCACTCAAGCATCTTTCTCTTCTGTTGAAAGTTGGCTATTAAATGCTCAACTTCTCCTCAACCCAAATAAGACCAAACTCTTCATCTTTAAACCCTCAAAATCTACCTCAAACATCCCCCATTTCAACATACTTGCCAAAGACAACACTTCCATCTCACCAACAGCCCGCACTAAGTTACCTGATGTACAGATTGACAACAAACTCAAATTTGACACTCACATATCACTCACAATAAAAAAGTCCACAAAAAATGGGTGTCTTGTATAGAAACCAACAATACCTAACCAAACCAGCCAGAATCTCTACCGCAACTTCCCAACTAATCTCAACCCTACTCTATGCATCACCCATACTCACAAATCTTCGACAATCAGACCTAAAGAACCTCGAAGCCTGATGCAATAAAATTGCAAAATTTGCATCAGGGGACTCTCACTGGAGTCAGCACTGTGTCTCTCTTAGAAACCTAGACTGGCTTGAGCTCCCTCAACTCCTACACCTAACCCAACTTACCTTTGCTCATAAACTTGTAAACCACCCTCTTAAAATTCCCTCACTTCATACACTTCTCCAACCCTACCAATCCTCCAGACCTCTTCGCTCCTGCAACAAAAATCTACTCCAAGTCACCAAACCCAACTCTGCAGGGGAAGCGCTATTCTCCTACTCCATATCCAAAATCTGGAACTCACTTCCCAGTGCCATAACTACCCTCCCTTCCAGCAGTCTCTTCAAAAATGCTCTTAAAGCAGACCTAAAATCTCACTGGCTATGTCCTTGTCCATACCCCAACTAACCCCTCCCCCTTCTCCTGTACCACTAATTAGCTGCCAGCTCTACTATTAGTTGTCAGCAGATTATCAGTATTTCATTACTATTTCATATCCTTTAACTAGCAGATGATTGCAGTATGATGTTTACTCTTTTCTCTATGTGAGAAATTAATACTACTAGGCAAATGTCTTGCACCTTATATTGTTATTATACTCTGACATATGTCATTACCTGTCAGATTGTGTCTTTGCTATAAATAAGCTGTTTTTTTATCCTCTGAAATGCTAGATTATACTCTTATATTATGTGAAATTTTGCTTGTCTGAACATATGGAGCCTTCCTTGTGATATTATACTCTGACATATAGGTCATTTCTCCTGTTGAACTGTGTCTTTACTATAATTATACTGTTTCTTTTTTCATCTGATATGCTAGATTGTACTCTTATATTATGTAAATCTCATATGTCTGAATATATGGAGCTTTTCTCCCTGAGCATCCACTGAAAATGGGCATATACCTAGTCGGACTTTCCCGGTCAACAAATGTAAAATAAATAAATAAAAACTGCTTCATAGGTGGCAGCTTGGAATGTATGATTATACTCTGCTCCTGGTGAGAGCAGGAGCAGACTGAATTGATTCCTAACTGTTTCTAGTTGGGAAATGAGTGCCTGTGCTTGACTTTCCTGATTGTTCTGGTTGCTATTCAAGTCATCTACCAGGAAAAGGCTAACCTTACATACTCTGGGACAGGACTATGGATCACCAAAGAAACTGTGGCCTGCTTCTCATCTTGGGATTGGTGCTACTGTTTTACTTCTGGTGAGAGAAGAAGTAAAGGGTCATTGTATCCCAGTAGAGTGAATCTGTGGTGAGACCTACACTACTAGTGGTCAGACAGTAGCTATTCAGGTGACTCCCCTCTTTTCGTCATTATTGACAAGCTAATTCTTTCTTTTCAGTAAGTATTGTTTGATTTGCTTCTAACATCAGAGTATCTGCCTAAATAATTCATCCGTAAATCATCAGGTACTACCTATTAGTTTCCCCTCAAGCATTTTGCAGTGTCCTGTACTACCACAGACAACCTGAGTTGACCTATTTCCTGGAAAATCACCATTGGTTTCACCAATACCTAGTATTGCCTCCAGAAATGCAAACTGGATACTCCTGACATTATTTTATATTATCACGCCAATCGTCTAATCAATAAAAAAGTATCTGTTGTCATGAATATGAATTTTCCCACTGCCTCTATTACCAGCTAGGTGGATATGGGCATCCTGAGGTAATGTAGAAATTGACATAATGTCACTTAAGACAAAGCTCTCACATAAAAGCACTCCTAATGTCAGTAAGGTTGTTAGTAATTCACACGCTGCAACCATCACACACAATTCAAAGCAGGCACATAAACCCACATATGCTGAGGCACTTAAAAGTAGCCTTCTGAAATCTGAAACACCTCCTAGATGAAGTGCACATAACAAACACCCTCACTAGCCCTGAATGCACTCTTTCAAAACAATGACCACATCAACACATACAGCCACATCTCATGGAGCCTCTATTCTAAGCCCCTAAGGGATATCCCGCACACAATCCAAAATTCTCCTCATTTGGAGACTCCATTGTGAGGCACACTGATTTCCCTCTCACCAGGCTAAGTAAGGAGAAAGTCACAGTCAGTTACTTATCAGGTGCCATGATCTGACACATCACACATGCACTCAGGTCATTGGACCGAAAATACCAGCATGACTCAGTCATAGTCCAAGTGGGTGTAAATTACCTGAGACATACCTCCCTAGATTATATGAAGAAAGACATCATGGAGCTCTCAGAATATGTGCCCCAGGCTGGTATGGGCCTAGCACTAAGAATCATTTTACCTTCTCCAAGGATGATGCCACACTAAGAACAAAAGATGACTGACTTTAATAATTGGCTTAGTTTCTGGTGTCATTCTAAGGGGGTGCAATATTTGTCAGCATGAAAGGAGAATGTCAACAGACCACACTGCTTTGCCAGGGTTGGTCTGCACCTCTCCCATCTAGGCTTTCAGATACTAGCTCAACCATTGTCCTCCTTAGGCAATGGCACACTGAAAGTATGTCTGAGATAGCAAATCAAAACTGAGAAAACCTAAAGTTGTTACTGCTCAGTGCTAGGAGTCTAAACAAAAAGCTCAAGCTCTCTTCACCCTAGAGAATGCTGATGTCTGTACAGTCACTAAGACGTGGTTTAAAGCTGTGGAGAGCACACCAACAGTGCAAGTTTATAATACCTTCTACATATTTAGACTAGCTACTACACAGACAGGGTCTAAAGGTGGAGGTGTCTTGATTTACATCAAAAGCAAATATATCTCAAGGCTGGTCAAACAGGACAATGCACTTGAGCTTGTCTACATTCAAATCACCACAGGCAAACGCCAATACCACTTCCTTGCAAGCTATAGGTCCTCATCTATGACCCAGGAAATCCATACCATGTATTTCAATTTACTGGAAACGCTCACCACCCAACTCAATACCATATTTATGGGCAACTTTAATTGCCCCACTATTAACTGGGAATCATATATAACACCAAATGTATAGGTACAGAGATTTCAGAATTTTGTAAACATAAAATCCCTGGACTAGATTGTCAATACACCAACCAGAGGTGCAACCATAATGGAGCTGGTCCTCATTAATATGAGAAACTGCTGCATACCCCCTAGTGTAATGTTTTCTCTGGTAAGGTCAGACCACAGAATAGTCTCATTTGAAGTAAAAATAAAACCTGGAACCTCAGCTAACCCCAGAGTATTCAGAAACTACTCTAAGACTAACGTTCTACTATTAAGTGATAACTTGGCAAAATTTCAAGTCTCGATAAACCTTGAGAACACTGGTGCCTATTCCAAACTGTTTACAGAAACCCTATATAGGTATGTTAATGGCTGCATAGAGGCAGAACCACCAGAAAGAAATACAGAACTAACTCAAAAAACAAGCCACCCTGGTGGAATCACAACACCAGTAGGCTATATAATAAAAGGAAGAAAATCATGGCAAAAATTAGTAGGCATAGTACCCAGCAAGATAAAAGTACTCTCATCAAACTAAACAAACAACATAGAGGACAAACAAAGTCTGTCAAAGCCAAATGTGAGGCAAATTTGGTCTCCCAGGCCAAGGACAACCACACGGCATTCCTTAACTATGTTTGCAACCTCAAAGGCAGTACACAATTGTGCGGAGAGCTCATTGTTAATGGAACCACCTATAAAGAGCCAGAAGATATAGTAAACCTACTGCCAACAAATTCAGCTCCAACTTTACCCCTGTCACCCCTCAACCTTCCCTCAGAAAATACCATCAAATATAACAACCCCTGGTATCACTAAGGAACAGGTCCTTAATCCTCTCTCTAAGGCAAAGCACACTGAATCAATGAGCCCAGACAATATCTGCTGATACCTTCTAAATGACATGAAACAAGACCTATCAGCCCCTCTAGAATTGCTATTCAGCTGTAGCCTCCAAACAGGCTTTGTGCCTCATGAATGAAGAATGGCAACAGTCATCCCTTTGCACAAAGGTGCGCCATCTACAGACCCTGGAAACTACAGACCCATAAGTCTCACTAGTGTCATATGTAAAGTCATGGAAAGAATTATCATGAAAATGATCAATAATACTTTTATTTATTTTTTTATTTAACATTTGCTTGCTGGGAAAGTCTGATTTGGCACAAAGACAATTTTCAACAGAGGCCCAGGAAGAAAAGCTCCAGATGCATGTCTTTGTAATGTGGGAGGAAACCGGAGCACCTGGAGAAAACCCACATGGATGCTGGGAGGACATGCAGACTCCACACAGAAGGCACCCCAGCTGAGAATCAAACCAGAGAACCTCTTGCTGTGAGATGACAATGCAACCACTGCACCACTGCACTGTCTAATAACAATAACAAAGGAAACCTCCAAACACTAGACACAACCCAGTTTGGTTTTACCAAGGGCAGGTTTTGCCTTGTCAACCTGGTGGACTTTTTTGAGAAGATCACCAAAGCAATGTACAAGGGCAAAATTTTTTACACTTCCTACCTTGACCTGGCCAAAACATTTGACATAATATCCCACTTGGGCATTGTTAACAAATTTAAATGGTTAGGTACAAACCTTTATGTCACATGGCAGATAGGCAGGACCCAGGAAGTTAGAAATGGGGAGTCCAGCTCTACAAAGAGGCCAGTCGCAAGTGGAGTCCCTCAGAAATTGGTCCTGGGACTGCTCCTTTTTCTCATTTGCTTTTCCGAAGTCAAGGCCAATGTCAATGGCCTCTAGCTATCCAAATTTGCAGATGATTGCAAATTAGGAGCTGCCATTGAATTGGCCACTGACACAAATGTTCACCAGGAAGGGGCTGACACAAACAACTGGTGTCAGAACTATGGACTAAAACTAAATGCCAAGAAATGTACAATAGTATCCTTCAAGAAGTCATCCACCCCTGGTATCTATCATATTGACAACATGCCCCTAAGAGTTGACCTAGTAGCCTAGGACTTGTGGACACACATAGACAGTAATTTAGCCTTTGACCATCATGTGTGTACAGTACTGAGGAAATCCTTCTATGTTGTGCAACTTATAAACAGTGGTATTGCATCTAGGTGCAAGGACGTCATTGTTCCACTGTATTCAGCATTCATTAGCCCTATGATCGAGTACAATGCCCCCTTTGGTATGTACCTAACCAGACATATCTAACAATTGAAATTTCCCCAGAGGTTCCTCGCTAAACAAATACAGGGCATTAGTAACATGTCCTATCAGACCACCCTTAAGGCTCTATCCCTATATTCTGACTCCGACAGGCTAATGAAGGGATATATATGCCTGGCAAACAAGGCACAGACAGACCCCACTGTGATGGACCACCTGCACATCTGCAAAACAAACAGCAAGAGAAGTACCCATTCTAAGGATTTAAACCTTACCAGTGATATAAATAGGACATTCTGGATAAATAGTTGTGTATCTCAGAGATCACTCTATCTATGGAAGAGTCTCTCCATCCATGTGAAGCAAAGTTCCTCCTCAAGTGTAACTCAGACAATTGGATGAAGAACAGGAAATTTATCCCTGGTTTGGTACTTATATCTCTATTGGATACAGGCAGCCTATAACTGGTTCATCTCCCAGGAAATTGCTTGTAAAAAAATTCACCATCCAAGTCCCTACTTACACTTATCAAGGGTACCAGAACCTGTCAGAGATTGGGGATGCATGGCTAAGCTTAAAAAGGCCCTTGTTTTCATTAAACTAGTAAACACCTATGAACCTATGATAGATATAGATATGCATATGATTTTGAATGTTGAATGTATGAATAGAAATATAAAATTAGAAAAGCATACTAGTTCTTTTCATTACAGTTTAAAAAGAGGATTTAATAATAATAATAATAATAATAATAATTATTATTATTATTATTATTACTATTATAATAATGCTTTGTTGCTGGAATGAGGCTGATTTACTATATACAATGTATACCATGCTGTCTGACATTATAAGCACTACTGATATCTGCTCTACTAATTATCGACATACCAATACACATTACATACAAAATGCTAAAAGTTTGACTTCACTAGAGTTACTATTGCTTAAAAAGCTTAAAAACAGAACATTACCAGTTGGTGTCCTTTCCTCATGGAGGTCTATTCCACATACCCTAGAAACCCAATTCAGGAAATAAGTAAACATATCGATAGCCATATAAGCAAAATAAATAGATAGATATATGTATATATGTATATGTATATATATGTGTGTGTGTGTGTGTGTGTGGTGTGTGTGTGTGTGTGTGTGTGTGTGTGTGTGTGTGTGTGTGTGTGTGTGTGTGTGTGTGTGTGTGTAGTTATAGTTATATATATAAATAGATATTATTTTAGACTCACTGATTCAGTTTTTAAGTTAACTTTTGAATTTATTTTTTGCAGCTATTGGTTTGCAGTCGTATTCTGGTGACCTGCAGAACTTCTCTTGCAATTTAAGACTTATACTGTGAGGGGTCCACTTATTTTTTTTATGGTTAAATTATTTATTGAAGCATATTATTTAGAACCTATAATTCTAATTCCTTTTATTAATATTTGATGTAATCTAAGATTATTATGTTGTCTTTCATGTCTTTAATTTTTAAAATGACTGCTTAAGAAAAATCACAACTTTACTTTGTATCAAAAAACAAAGGCTTTATACATGGCTGTTTGTGTATTTGTATTCATCTTTACTGTTGGTGTCATTGCTGGTTTCACTTTACTTCTAAACTGCAACTTAAGGCGCAAAAAACTTTTTTCCATTAACTAACACTTTTGAAAGTATTTTTCGTTTTTATATTCCTGTCTCCTGCTTAGAGATATGTTACTTTTTAGAAGATGATGTCTAGGAGACCTCATTTGGAATACTGAAGTAACGGTATTTATTTTAGTTACTTTTCCAGATATTAACTGCTTTGCTTCATTTTATGCCAGTTAAGCTGTTTGATAGCTACTAAAGTAGGTTAGTACAATGTACTTGGGATAGAAAGACTTATTTGGGTGACAGGCTATTAAAAACAAAGACACAAAAGTTAAGATAAATTGTATCTAAGGGCAAAATAAGTGCAAAAAGAATAGAGAATGAATGAGATGGGTGGCAGAAATCAGGAAAGCAACTCAGACACTGAACAGTGTTACCGAGGAGATAAACACTGCAACAAGGAAGTTATGATATGGGAGACGAAGTGAAGCAGCAGTTTGGATTTAGTATGTGGGAGCATAGAATAAGACTCTGCTCACCGTAAATTCAGCCACCAAGTGGATTAGTTATGGTGTTGACAAGTGACTTCAAAGCAAAGTGTGACTGCAGGAGGCTAACTGGAAATGAGTGAGGCTATATTACACCTGGTTAATAACTGCACCAGGCAAAAGTACATTTCATTTAAAGACAGTTTCAGTACCCACTCATCAGCAGTGAAAGCCTTAGGAAAAATAGATTCCTAGGCATAGGACTCCATGGCAATCCCCTCTGGTTATCCACCAATATCTTCCTGCATCACCTCAGAGCTTCCCCTGAATTCTGACCATGTTGTCTCCCCAAGCATCCAGACAGATTACGTCTTTATTTTTTTTCACACTTTGTCCTGCTCTTCTGATGCCTCAGCTATCTTTTCAAATTGTTACCACAACCTAAAGATGCTCTGTAATAACTGTAGATGCAGAAAACAAATTAAGACAACAGTTTAGAGGTCAGTATGCACCAAAAAGCCCTGGAGTTTTAGATGGTTTGGGGTGTTTTTTTGATCTTTGTTCTCATCCTTTTGATTCAGCAGTTTACTGAGTACAAATCACATGTAAGTAAAAACGTTCAATATATATACATATTTTTTTTTTGTTAAGGAAAAATGGGGTCTATATTAGAACACCGAACGTTCAAAATTTCAAGTGTTCTAATATCAACCCGTTTTCGGTGAATGCTGAAAATATCGAAGAAACATAAAACCAAATTTTTTCCTAGGGAAAGAATTTGGTTGTCCGTTTCTGTTGCTTTGATATTTTCAGCACTGTGGTGGAAAGTTACGGGTCGGGTTCAGCTAAGTGTGCGATTATGTGGACGTGAGGGTTAGGGCGGGTTAGGTGAGTTAGGGTTAGGGTGTGGGTCAGGTAAGTGTGCGATTGTGTGGACGTGAGGATTAGGGCAGGGTGGGTGAGTTTGGGTTAGGGCACAGGTGAGTTGACTGTGCGATACTGACGGACCTTATGGTTAGGATTTGGGTTAAGGTAAGTGGATAGTTAGTGGTGTATGTATAGTTTAGTGTAGGGTTAGGTGTAAGAGTTTAGGTGTATGTGTGTGAATTGCTGTTTGTTTGGTGTGCTTGTGTTGTATGTATGTGTTTTGGAAAAAATTCGCTGTTCTGTATGTTCGATGTTTTAAATTTTCGATTCATAGGGTTCAATATTAGAAGACTCGAAATTTTGAATGTTCTGTGTTCTAATATAGACCCGAAAAATGAGCTCTGTACTGAGTACAAATCACATGTAAGTAAAAACATTCAGTATACATATATATATATATATATATATATATATACATACATATATATATATATATATATATATATATATATATATATATTTTTTATTTTTTTTTTTGCTAAGGAAAAATTAGTTTTGTACAAAGTTTAAAGCTCAGAGATAATTAAATTAAATAATAGTTCCAAATAAACTGAAATGAAAAATGCTTGTGAGGATACAAAATCAGTTGTGGGAAAAGTATTTGTCTCTGGTATGGTTCAAAAAAAGCAAGAGCCATCAAAACAGTAACAATAAGGTTTATTATAGTAACATAAGGAGAACAAACAGACCAGTTTCGGCTGAAAAGTCATTAAGCCTTCATCAGTGTATCAAATCCTTGTGACAAACATTCCCCTTAAATAGTAGTTGGTCCACCTGGAGGTTACATAAAGAAATTACACTTATATAAAAGTGTTAAAAATATTCATTTAGTCCTGGAGAAAATAATGCCCCTAGTCTAATAATCCATTTCTTCTCGGTTATTAAGTAGTTGATGCCAGCCTGATTTGTTATTGTTATTATCCTGAATTTTTTCTATAATGGTGAAAAGAAAGTTGGCTTTGGGATGTTTCTCTGTGTGTTTGTATAGTGCATTACTAATTCTCTTGGTCCTAGTATCACCTAAGTGCTCCAAAATTCTAAACTTGAATGGTCTAGAGGTTTGGCCAAGAAGGCAGAACAGCTGCATGTGGCCAAATATATTAACTATTCTGATTGACAATTTGCAAAAAAAGTGATATTAAATATTTTGCCACTATTCTTGCTGGAAAACACCTTGGTTTTGAAGATACTTTTGCAATGTGTACAGTGTCCACATGGAAAACAGCCTTGTAGAGCCCTACCCTCTATGGTTGTTTATATAGAGTGTGCGTCTGGGGTACGTATACATTTGTAGTGACTCATGTATCAGCCCAAATGTTTTCCTTTTCTAAATGAAAAGTGGCACATTTCATCAACAATGTCCCTAAGCTGGGTATCGGCTAGGAGAAGGTTGCAGTGTCTGCGTACAATGTTAGTGAGGACATCTGTATTCCTCCCATATGTGGTAGTGAATCTTATGGGTGGGTTCTGCTTTACCAGTCTGTCCTTATATTGTAATAAGCCAGACGTGTCGTGTTCACATGCCCAATGTTTGGCTCAATAGATGTCCCCCATTTTATAACCTCTCTGCTTGAATCTCTCAACACGATCTTTCTCATATATGTGATGGGTATTAGTATCTGAGCAAATACTTCTGATTCTTAGAAATTGCGACTTTGGAATGTTTCTGCATATGTGAGATGGATGAAAGCTGGTGGCATAGAGTAGGGAGTTGAACTGGGGATGTTTTCTATAAACTTTAGTAGAAAGAGTATGGTCAATATTCCGTCTTACCAATACATCAAGAAATGTAATGCTATTGATATCAAAGGAGACCGTAAACTCAATCCCCCACTTGTTATGATTAAGGTATTCCAGATCTCCATACCAACCAGCAATCATCCAAGTATCTCCTTCATATGTCGATCTCTTCCAAATAGATGTTATGGGCCTGATCATAAATAAGTTGTTCTTCAATATAGGCCAAAAAGAGATCGGCATATATGGGGGCAAAGGAGGCTCCCATGGCAGTACCATTCAACTGTAAATAACATGATTCCTGGAAGTAAAACACATTTTTAGTCAAAATATATTCTGTTAAGCAAACCAGGAATGTATTAAAACCTGGTGGGTATAACTCGGTCTTTGTGAGCCAATACTCAAGATCCTCCAAGCCCACCCAATGAGGGATACTAGTGTACAATGCAGAAACATCCAAACTACACATAAGCCACCCAGCCTCCAACTGCATGTCTAAAATGATCCTCAAAAAATTCTGTGGTGTCTTGATTTCTGGCTCTTACATTTGTAAGTAAGGGCTTGAGATGTAATGTCAAGTATTGGGAAGTGGTTCCGTAATGGATCCTCTGTCAGAAATGATAGGTCTCTCTGGTGGATTTTGCATATTTTTGTGATTTTTTTGTAAAAAATAAATGTACTGACTGAAGGGATCCCTAACTGTAAGGCGGTGTAAAGTGTCATCTGTAATGATGCCCTCTTCTCTAGCAAGATGAAGGAAACCATCAATCTGTTTCTTAAAACCTTTGGAAGGATCACATACCATATGTGTATAGTGTCGTTTATTCAAAAGTTGTCGCATGGCTTCCTCTTTATATTGTATCATATCCTGCATCACAATAGCACCACCCTTGTCTGCTGGCAAAATAACTATATCTTGATTCTTACCCAATTCTTATACCATGTCCATCTCCTGTTTGGATAGATTATTCGATTTTATTTGGTGTTCCATGAAATTAAAATGTAGATCTTTAATGATCAAATTTTGGAACATAAAGACAGAGGGATGCAAGGGTGGATTGAATCTAGACTTGTGGTATTTGAATCCAGATTGTGGTTGGGAGTCAGATGTCATATGGAAGAAAAGTTTCAAGTTAAGACATCTACACAAGGATGATACATCCTGTGCAAAGGTATCCTCAGGCACAAAAAAACCCCAGTATAAAATTCGGTCCTTTATTTAGTAATTTGACATGAGAGGGTGAAAGATCAACAGAAGAGATATTTATTACATTGTTCAATACTACTTCTTTACCATTAATCTGAGTAGTTGTTCCATGCTTTCTGACCCTGTGTTTCCTGCCCCTCTGCTGTGGTTTGACCCTAAAGGGGCAGTCATGTTACTTTTTTTGGTTGTGGGTGAGTCAGTGACATTCTGTGCATAGGACTCCAATCCAGAAGAAAATTTTTTCCCCTGATCCCTCACCACTGGAGGCCGTAGATTTTTTTAAGCATTGATTGTGGCCTCTTTCTTTTGTTAACTTTCCTGTTGGAGTGTTCAAATCAAACATGTGTGCTGTTTGCATATGGATGACCTACCTCATAATCTGAGACATCTCTGTGGAATTTCCTAGTCTTTTTCTCCTTTAGTTACTGTTCCAATACTAACAGGTCCTGGCTCAATTTCCTCAGACATTGATCGTATCCTTCATCACTTTGAAATTGGGTGATGTCATTACATATAGTTGTAATTTCAGAAATATTCTTATATATGGTTATGTCATAATATGACATAATGTTTCCACGTGAAAAGTACTTGTCTGCAAACCCCTCACAAAAAGGCAGTCACCTTTTTTTACCCCTCAACTTTTATGCACAAATACTAGTTAATGTAAAATTTTTCAGCTTACTTCAGATAAATGCACATAAGTCCTGCAGTACTAGAATAATAATGTTTAACTTGAACAAATGATAACAGGAACAGTCATTTTCTCCCCCAAAGACTGTTGGACCAAGCCATTATAGTTTATTTGTTAACTGTGTACACCACAGATGTATGATTGAAATAAAAATAATGGCCATAGTAATGTATTCAACTTTTGTTCACTCCAGTAATAGCAACAATAAAGTGCTCCAACATGCATCACAGAAATACACATTAGTCTTGCAAATCTATGAAAAATGACTGTTTCATGAGCAAATGGCAACAGGGACAATAATTTTGTTCACATGGAACCTTTGTACTCATCAATTACAGCTACTTTGTTGATGCACACTTCGGACTTCTTGACTGCAATAATTTCAGTCAATACACACACACACACACACACACACACACACACACACACTCTCATATGTGCACCCCAAGTACAGCCTCAGAGTTAACTTTGTATGCCTTAGATGCTTAGTTATGATCAGTGAATGAATACATATGTAATAGCCATGGTAATGTATTTCATCTTTTTGCTATTAAATGCATATAATGGAACACATTCCATCACCCCACTTTCAAACAAAGAAACACTCACGCACATGCATACACACACACACACACACACACACACACACACACACACACACACACACACACACACACACGCACACGCACGCACACACACGCACACACACACACACACACACACACACACACACACACACACACACACACACACACACACACACACACACACACCTTCCTCCACACACACAATGTTAAGTATCAAAAATACATTTTTCCTATATATAGATCGTCAGTGGAGTTTGGATCACAGAATTTAATTAAATATAATTTAAATAATTTTCTCATTCTTGCACTTCTGCTAACCAATTATTGTGTGTATTTTTTCCTTTTTAAATCAGGCTTCCTTAAGTAAAAGTCACATGAGGCTGACTGAGCTAATGGAAAAGGCTGTCCATTGTTTCATGTAGACATTTTGGCAGGCTCCATACAAAAGATGCTGACACTCTACAAAAGCTGCAGGTGGACTTGTAATAAGGTATAATTGCTTTAATCTCTTTGACGGCATATGCATACATGCAGGGCTGTTTTATCAATAGCCAGGCTAAGTCAACTAACTTTTTTAAATAGAAATCAATGCTATGTGCAGAGTTAAGAGTCCTGAACTTGGGAGTCAGCTATTTTTAAAGAAATAAAGACAAATTAATTTTTATTTGTGATGGGAGCGGCCAGCAGACCAATACCAGGATCCATCCTTCATTATAAATTATAGAAAAGGAAGCAGGATATCCTATTTACAGTAAAGCTAGTCTTATGTTTAGATGCAGTAATGCTGGGAGGAGTTGACCACCAACAGAGAGGAAGGGATGGATGGAAACTGTTGTATACTTAGAAACTAAGGATCTGTCACAGAAGGCTCTTGAGGTGAAAACAAGCTTACCAGGGAGATAGCAGAACTTAGAATATTGGACTAGTGGCAGCATTCACATAAATGTTCCCAGTGGTATGTCAGCAACTATCAAGGTAAGTAAACTGAAATGTGGGATTTTTAATCTCTGACTTTGGCAGATTTTTAGACTCTTTTTATTAAACATCGGGATGAATTAACATAAAAAGTGCACAAGCTGCAAATGTATTTCAGAACATCATTAATAATTATGATTAAAAAAAAATTATGTGTAAAGTCATCAGAAGATTTATGAGGACTCTGACAGGGTCTCCCTGATCTATGATCTACTACCATTGAGCAATGAACAGAAATGGGTAATAGAACAGTGCTAACATGGGGGCAAATGCATCAGTTTCCTCAAAAATGTATTAGACTTGACCAGTGAGGAGTGCAAAATGTCTTTTCCTTCCATCAAGTCCCACTCGCCTTCTATAAAAGATTAAATTACTGCCTTGGAGCTGTTTGTACAGATTAAGTGCAGGCAAATACTGATTTATATCTATGATAGTCACTAGAAAGAGATCCCTTGGTTTATTACAACCCCCACTTCTGCAAACGTCTGACCTATATGAGCATAGTTATCTTAAAACCATCCATTAGTCACATTCCTAAGATTGCAAATCTAGTTGTTTCATTATTTATTTTATTAGTTAACCAGAGCAGAACAATGATTCGTATGGACCTTCCTAACACTTGGCCCAGGACAACTGTATGGTTAGGTTGATTTGCTCAGAGTGATTCAATAGGTAAATTGAGGCTGAGAGGATCAAACCCTGAACTATAAGATGAACTTCACTAACAACTGATAGCCTTAATCCTTTCTCCTTATTGCAAGACATACACACAGGTTTACAGCACTTACAGCTATCCATTAGAGATAATGTATACCTTTTATACAGAGAATGTGACCTCTGCCATCATGTTATACCTTACTGCTAGACAAAATCTTTCTGTCTCCAAGATTTTTCAGTAAGCACCATGGTCACTTATGCACATTTCTTGACATTTCATAAACTAAACCCCATCAGTCTGTCCAAATTATTTTTCCAAAGTTGTCCACATTCTTACAGTGAACATACATCAATTGAATGTGAACTTCTGACCCCTATAGATATTTTGTAGTATTAGCCACCCTATCTCTGGACCTAGAATGCACCTGGTGCTTGAAGAGCATCTAAACAAGTTATGCATCCATCAAATATGCCCTTGGTCAAAAATGTATTAGAAATGCATAATAGCAGCCCACAAGCCATTAATCTAATGTCCCTACTTGTTGCAAGGCATGTTGTAATGGCTTCTGCACTTGGACCTATCTTCTACCCTACACATCAACAAAAAATATTAGTATATCAAGAAAATTTTCAAATAAAAGTCCATAATTTGTACAAGTACTCTGAAATGTGTGGCAGTAGCCATTATCTTTATTCTGCTACCTTCTCACAGAATGTCAGACAGACAAATGTCAACATACCACACATCTTCTGTTTTCTGGCTATTAATCCGCCATAGTTGACCTTATATCATTAATCCTACATATATTACCTGCTGCCCAGCAAACGTCCACTTACCGCCACCAATGCATCCATATCAAATAACAAAGAATCACACTTGTCCTTCATGATAACTATTCTCACGGTTGCAAAGAATCTATACAAGATATCTATAAATCTAGGAAAATTAACATTTATCTCTGTGATTAGTGCCATACAGTCATTTACATAAATCTAATGCCAAACGAAGCAAGGTAGAAGAATGCAACACATTGAGGAAAAGGGGAAGGAAGATGTGCTGTTTTATGCTCCCTCACAAGCAGAAATGCAAGGATACAGAGTGTCTCACATATAATCTGGCAGAGAAATTGGTATATAAATGGCTTACCCAGAGGTAAACCAAAGGGTCAAAGATCATCCATAGTTGAAACTCAAATGGGTAAATCCACTTCAGGGTATCACATTTTTCCGAAAAAAATAAAAATGTTACCTCTATCAGAGTTCACAGTATACTGCAATCATAAAAGTCACCAGATAATTAATCAGATTATGGTCTCTCCTCCATTTTTAAAAGCCAACACATGTTTAATGTATCAAACATATCAATAAAGGTTTCAGCATTATTGGCAGCATCAGTGGTACAATCATGAAGCCATAATTTATCAACGAAGCAAAACAGTAGTTATCAAGCTAATTTATATCTTTTCCAGGCATGGGAAGCAGTACAATCAAGCAGTCCATGAATTCCACCATTCTCCAGTGCTTCCACAATAAAATACATCAAACCTTTCCCAGTATAATTCAGTACCACCATATGGAAATCCAGGGGCTGCTCATGTAGTCTGAGAATTTTTTCATATTTAAGAAAAATCACACACTTTTGTGTTTTTATCAAGGTAATTGGTGCCTGCATCATCCATCCTTTACTACGGCCTGTTGTGACATATCACATATCTAGTTTGGCCAGCCTTACATCCATATTCCCATTGATGCACCCTCTTTCTCCCCACCAAAGTATACTTTTCCATAAAGTTTCTTACATTATTTATTAATACCAGAAGGGTAATGTGCCAAATATTCATCCCATGTATGGGTCAACAAAACCAGGATGTCTGCAGACTGTTTTAGCAATTAATGGGTGACTGCCATATTGTTGTGTGAGCCTACTGTCCCTATCTTTGTCTATAAATGGTACAAAGCAGTCAGATAAGGCTCCATATCCATCATATCTGACCTAGGATTCATATATTTCACTTTACATTGTCATGCCATCTGTTAAAGTTAACATTGTGGGATTTTATACCTCTGTTGACTCTCTCCACTGTATCTTCATGAAAGGCCCTTCACCACGTCCATACCTGATCTCTATCTACTCTCTGCAAATGGAGTTCCTTGGGCTGCTTTGTATGTAGTACCTTACCCTACCCTCAGTCTCTCTGCCACTCTCAAATCCTGAAGCACCACGGGCCCACATCACCCCAACCTGCAGCCATTGTCTGTCTTCTCACTCCTACATAATACCACAGGGACAGGAGAATATTTAGATAGAACAAAGAATGAATATTATAGTCTAAACAATACAGGACCGATGAAGGCCAAATAAGGAAGAAAACTTGCAGTCTAAGTACTGCATGACAAATAAAGGATGAAAAAAAATATTAAGCAGCCTTCTGTGGGCTGCATTCACCAGCCAATATGATTCCTCCCATTTCTAGTCATGGAGTTACCTGAAAACACCCACTAACTGAGCAGTGCTCATTAAACTGTATGCAAACCCTTGGGTTTACTTGTATGACTGCTTGTGGCCTGCTACACTGTCAGTAGATGCATTCAAAACAAGACTGAAATCCTCCTCCACTTAGTTACCTGTATATTTGGGATGATGATGTAAACCTTCAACCTACAAGTCATTGAAATATTTTAGCACCATCAGTTTGTTCATATACATTGACGAGATGAATAACCACCTCTACCTACCATTTTTTAATCTTTTCCATGCAGCACTGCAAAATCTGACCCAGAGAGTATGTTGGTGCTAAAATAGATACCACCCTTGTCAAAGACAGGATGCAGAATGCCAAGTTTATCATTACCACCCAACAAAATTGCTTGTGAGTTTAATTTAGCCACAGTTTTAGTTTTGGAACAAAGCCACATCAGAAATAGAGGTGCCTAAGCTAAAACCTTAAGTCCATCTGTAGGTGTGCTTATCACTGAATGCTGAAGGAAATTAGGTTAACACAACCACTTTTCTCTCCCACTGGCATCAGAAGTCCTTAGTGTGACAGCCTGCACACTATGCAGTCAGTAATGACATACCTCCTTAAACACACTAATTACTGAAATCATACTACTAAATCTAAAAAAAAAGCTTTCTCACAACTAAGAGATCAACCTCAGACCCAAAGCTCATTTAGAAATGCATAAAATAAAAAGGAAAATAATGTATATTTAGAAATATATAAGACAAAGGCAAAATAATGTGAACAATTCAGAGTAACAGAGTAATCAAGATATGAGGAGAGCACTGAAGACCCAATTCTCACGTTCCATCATTACAAAAAAGCCAGCTGTGTATTGCAGTGCAAACTGGCATACGTAGGGTACAGCTACCACCACATATAATTTCTGGACCCACTACCAGGAGCCCTGTGAGCTCAGTCTCCAAGGATCCACTGTTCCAAGCCTCAGAACGATACACAACCTCTCCCATGGGAGCAACCCCACCACACTGTCACACACACTCATATATACAAGGTTAATCTCACTTGATTAACATGCAAGATAGAAGACAAAAATCCAAAAATGTATCATTTCAATTTGTAAGAAGGTGTCTCTACAGCATGAATGATCTGGGCCTGTTCAGCTGTGTAGTCAAACAGCTGTGATTCCAGCTATAGTAATGGATTTACTTTCGCTTTGTATGAATAAAAGCTAAGCTGATGTTTCCTTTTTTCTGACAGTTCATCTTAGCATACTCCTCTTCTGCCATCTCATGCAGGACCTCATATCTCAAAGCTAAGATCATTCCTTTACCACAGTCTCTGCTGGACTGTAAAAGCAGCCTATAGCTTTGGAGTCCCAGGATACATAGCAGAACATTGTCAATAATATGTATTCTGCACTTACCATCCCATATCTTCGCAACAGCAAGGCATAGATAGATCCTTACTCTCCTGAATTCCCACATCCTCTGTAGGACCATATTGATCATGGAATCCCTGAAATAAGGATGGAGGGCACAAATCAACAGCTTTTTGCTGCATTTTTCTCTGCTGATTCAAAATATCCTAAACTTACTGGGGATGCTAGAAAAGGTAACTCTTTTTATTCAGAGTAAGTCTTGGTGTTGTAGGAAAATGCAGTTGAGTCAAATAACTCTTATTAGAAGCTCCTCTACTGGCTGGTAAAAGCTCCCTGAACCACAAAAGGAGGGGGAGTTACCATATTTATCAAGGATATCCACACCTCCAGGTTAGTGGCATTGCACGAAGTATCGGAGACCATCCATGTGCAACTGACTGTGGGCAAGACTGCTTTTCAGTTTATAGCATCCTACAGACCACCCTCTCAAACTCAGGAATCCCACTCGGCTTTCCTGAAAACATTGGAGAACATGAAGATCTCTCCAAACACCATTATATTGGGCGACTTCAACTGCCCAAACATAGACTGGGAGCATTACTCAAGCCCCAGCACCTTAGCCCAAAGGTTCCTGGAATTTATAAACTCAAATGCTATGGAACAACTAGTCACCACTCCCACAAGAGGGGAAAACATACTAGACCTGATCATTACCAACATGGGGACTCTATGCTTCATACCAGAAGTATATCCCTCATTGTTAAGATCAGACCATAAATTAATTTCACTGGATATCCACATCCCGACCCCACCCCCATCCCAGAAAACCACAGTGAAAAACTTCTCAAAAGCGAACTTCACACTTCTCAAAACCGAAGTGGAATCCTTCAAGTTCCCAGGGCCAGTGAAAACTACGGCCCAAACTGCAGAATCCTATATAAACGCATTCTACGGACATCTCCAGGAATGCATGGATCATGCTATCCCAAACAAAATCAAGACCCAATCATCCAAAGGCAGGCGTCCAGTCTGATGGACCCCAGCCATAAATAAACTGTACAACAGAAGGAGGAAGCTACTACATGATAGAGCAAAATCCCTAAAAGGGAAGGCATCTCTGATCAGTACTAGCAAAAATTTATGATCCCTCATAAAATCCTCCAAGGCCAGCTTCGAGAGAAAAATTGCACAGGGCACTAAAGACAACCATAAGGCTTTTTTCAGTTATGTTAGGAACCTGGGATGCAACTCCCAGACTTGTTCTGAGTTGATTCTAAATGACAGAAAAATACACTGAACCCACAGACATCGCCAATATCCTGGCAGACAGGTTCAGTGCAAACTTATCCACCCCCCCACCCCCAAAAGAGCAAGTATCTATCCCGGCAGAGTGCAGCCTCCCAAACATCTCTGATGCTCAGGTGAAAGCCGCCCTCTCCAAAGCAAAAAACACTGCTTCCATGGGACCAGATGGTGTCCTGGGTTGCATCCTACATGAACTCCAAGAAGAACTAATCCCTCAAGTAAAACTGCTGTACAATCTCAGCCTCACTACAGGATATGTGCCCAAAGAATGGTGTACAGCAACAGTGGTCCCACTCCACAAAGGTGGCGCCTCTGCGGACCCTGGAAACTATTGCCCCATAAGCCTGACTAGCCTAGTCTGCAAGGCTATGGACTGGATCATCATGGAACTCATAAACAAAGACATTGGGGACCTACAGACACTAGATCCTACCCAATTTGGCTTCATCAAGGGCAGATCCTGCCTTTTGAACCTGGTTGACTTCTTCGAAACAGTGACCAAGGCCATAGATGAAGGGAAGGTAGTCCACACAGCCTATCTGGACCTCGCAAAGGCAATTGACACAATACCCCACTCGGGCATCATAGATAAGCTATACAGCCTAAATATAAACCCCTATGTCACAAGATGGGTCACAAACTGGCTCAAAGACAGAACCCACAGAGTCAGAGTTGCTGGAGCCATGTCAGACTCGAAACCGGTCACAAGTGGCATCCCACAAGGTTCTGTCCTGGGACCTCTCTTGTTCGGTGTTTACTTTTCTGAGGTACTGGCCAGCGTGGGAGGACTATGGCTCACCAAGTTCGCAGATGACTGCAAACTGGGCGCCATAATCGACTCTCCAGCTGACACAAACATCCTTCAAAAAGGTCTCACAGAGACGGATAACTGGTGCCAGAGCCATGGTCTAAAGCTAAATGCCAAAAAGTGTATAGTCATACCCTTTGACAAAAACAATGTGCCCACAAATTACCACATAGGTGGTAACCCATTAAGTACAGAGAAAGTAATTAGGGATCTGGGGACCCAAGTTGATAGCAATCTCTCCTTTAACAACCACATTGCCAAAGTGGTTAGAAAGACCTTCTACATAGCCCACCTCATCATGAAAGGATTCACATCTAGATCAAGAGAGGTAACCGTGCCCTTTTATTCATCCCTCATCAGGCCCATCATAGAATACAATGCCCCCTTTGGGATGTACCTTACCCGACACCTGCAGCAATTAGAGAGACCCCAAAAGTACCTCACCAGGAGGACCAAGGGACTCAAACAGATGCCATATGCTGCTTGGTTAAAAAAACTCCAACTCTACTCAGTTGCATACCGCCTACTTCAAGGCGATCTATGCCTGACATATAAAGCTATGTCCAACCCAGAATTAATGGACATGCTCCACCTCAGTAAATCTAAATCCCTTAGAGCCACGCGCTCGAGGGACTTGAACCTCAGCACAGAAAGAAATAGAACATGCTGGAGGGACAGATTCATAACCCAGAGGCACCCTTCGCTCTGGAATAGAATTCCAATTCATGTTAGGCAGAGCACCTCACTGACTCTCTTCAAGAAGAATCTTGATGAGTGGATGGGGGATTGTAGGTTTGTCCCAGGGATTACTTCCGTGTCACTATTAGACAGAGGCACAGTAAACTAAACTTTAAAAAGGGCACAGTATACTCAAATCAAGGGGTGGCGTAAGCCAAACACAATCAGGCTAGGCTTATAAATGCCCCAGGGCAGATAGCCTAGTATGAACCTATGAACCTATAACAGGTTTATAGCTAAGTACTAGGCTATCTGATCTTGTGGGCCATTTTAAGCCTGTCCTGTTTTCTTATTGCTGCTTGAATTAACCTATCCTGTTTGGTGCTAAATGTTTTTAACCATCCCACTGTTGATAATTATATATTATCCCTAGTCAGAATAACTAGAATCATACCACAGATAATCTGAGGAGACTCGTGTGGAATAAAGCATTTAGGAACTGCCTCTGTCCATAAGTTGTACAGGGGGCAGCCACATGGTAAATGTTCTATTACTCATTAATAGATCTAAGTTTGTCTTAAACATAGACGGGTAAACTTTGTTTTACATGGTTAGGGAGTCTGTTATCACCCGGTAGATCCTCTACATCTCCAACCTCATTGTGCATGTAGCATCATTCACAATCAATTCAATGCATTATTGCATTGTGCTCGTACATTATGAACATAATTAAAAAAAGGCTTTGTGATTGTCTATGTCTTGGGTGGCTATTTTAGCCTCAAACTTGGCTTTGATGTATTTTACTCACTAACACACACCTCTAGCAGTATGAACACATCATGTATCCCACAACATTTTCTGAAAAATAAACTTAAAAATCATAAGATAAACAAATGTAATTTTTTTGTGAGCAATGAAAATTGCTCACAAAATTGTACAAAATTGTACAAAGAACAATGTTATTAGTAAAGAGTATTCTCTGCAGCGATAATAGTCAGTGCATTCATAGCCTTTTCCATAAATGCTATAATATATTATAATGCACACGAATCCCAAATTATATTTTTTCTACACTTTCACAAACATATTTTTATATCTTGAAAACTATACAACCTAGACATCTATTTTAGAACATATTTATTAACACTTTCTGGATATCTCTCAAGATGTATAATAATGAACAGTACAAATATTAAATGCAGTTTTCTTAAGTAACATCTAAGGTTTCACCTAATGTTAAGTATATATGGAAAAATTACTAACAAATAACTAGCAACATTTCCAGAATAGTGTGATATAAAACAGCATTTTCAGTAAATTGTCCTGTCTCACCTTTGTGCTTCATACCACACACCTCAATGAAATATAGTTCTGTCACTTATGAAAATATGAACAAAAATATGAAAATATGAAAAACAAATGGAAAACAAAGATTACTTTTTCTATTGCAAGGCATCCTAGACTAATAATCTTAGTGTAATTTTTGTTAATGACTCCTTGCCCTTTCTGACAGGACCCATTATTAACTGTTAATTGACTTACTTAAAGAAGTAAGACCCAAAAAGTTCTGGATGCCATAAGGAGGTATTGGTGTGAACTGGAAGTATTCACAAAATATATATTAGCCTTGAATGAGTTAAGATCCTGAGTTATTTGTTTATATCAGTGATGAGGGTTCTCACATTCTGGGACTTACTCCTCTTATTTTTGTTCAAGCTTCTCTTCCTTTTCTTATAAAGCTTGTTGATGATATGGTTCCACCATGGGGTTGTTTCTGACATTTGCTCTGCACTTGTTCCTATAGGGTACAGCTGCACCTCTACAGCTACATGCTGGAATATTGTGGTGATGTATGCTTTCTCATATTCAGTATTTACTCATTCATATATCCAAGCTGTGCTTGAATATGGGCAGGGATAAACTTTGTTTTACATGAATGGGGATTCTGTTCCAGAGTAATGATATCCTCTGTGTGATATACCTGTCCCTCAAAACAATTCTGTTGATATTGTAGAAGAAGTTTAGATTCCTGGACCAAGCATTTCTGATGCCATTTGACTTGCTGGTATGCAATAAATCCTTTCGTATTGGGTTGGAGGATTCCTTGGATGCCAGGCATGTCTTACTTCTTACCATTCTGTGAGACACTGAGTACAGTGACAGGGCTTTGAGTCATTCCATGTAGTAAGGTATCTCTGAAGGCTTTCCAGTTGTTGCTAGACAGGTTCATGCCAAAAGGAACATTATAATCACCTAATACAGGCTAAGTAAAAGAGGACAATGACATCTCTACATCTAGGCACAATCCCTTTATTTATAAGCTGTGCAATATAGGAGGGCTTTCTTAAGAGTGAACACATTGTTTGAAAGTTAGGTCACTTTCTACGTAATTTCCCAAATTACAAACAACTGGGTAAACTCTTAGGGGTCTTTTGACAATGGGTACTTCTCCAGAGTAGACAACTTTTCAAAGGACACATTAATGCATTTTAGTCATTTAGCTTCAGTCCATGATTCTGGCACCATTTACTTTCTTGGAACAAACTTTTCTTCAGGATGGCTCAGTCATTTGATGATTCAATGAATTATCCTATTTTGCAGTCCACCAGAGCTCTTTTGTATTGTCTTTTACTTCAGAAAAGTAGATGCCAAACCCTTTGGACTCCATTGTTATCTTTGTGGGGATTGCTTCACCTATTTTGATCTCCTGCATCCTATCTGCATTGGCAATCCAGCAGGTGAAACAGGAGTTTATTTTCAGTTTATTTAACTTTTCTACTATGCCTAAGTGAAGAATTGTGTATAAAGGTTTGTCCAGGTCAAGATATGTTGTGTGTACCATTTTACCTTCATTTGTTGCTTTGGTGACCTTTTCAAAATAATCCAGTAAGAATGACATACCCTTGATGAATCCAAACTGAAATGAGACCAGTGTTTGGAGGTTCCATTTGCACTTATTGATTAATTCCATGATAAGTCTTTCCATGGCTTTGGAAATTAAGCTATTCAGACTTTTGGGTATGTAATTGCCCGAGTCTGTGAAAGGTCCTCCCTTATGCAGGGGTATGATGATAGCTGCTTGCCATTCACTTGGTACGAAACATGTGTGGAGGCTGAGGATAAACTGTGTTGTTAAGAGGTATGACTAATCATGTTTGACGCTATTTATGATGCATCCAGGAATAATGTCAGAACGCATTAATGCAGTATTTTTGGCTTTTGAAATTGTTTTGAGGACTTGATTTTCTGTGATAGCTAGAGGTGAGTCAGTTTCAGGTATATCTTGTGAGATACAGACAGGGAAGAAAGGGTTAAAGTTTGAGCTGAATTCATTGCCCAGTAGACTCACTATATCTCTAGTATCAGTGTATGTAGCATCATTCACAATCAGCTCAATGCATTGCTGCATTATCCTTCTGAGTTTATGAAAATAACTAAAAAGGGCTTAGTGATCATCTTTGGCTTGGATGTCTATTTTAGCATAAAACTTGGCTTTGATGGATTTTGTTAAGTTCTTGAGCTGTTTGTTTAATTCAGTGATGAGGTTTCTAACATTTTGGGACTGACTCTTCTTACTTTTGGACAGAGGTCTCTTCCTTTTATTGTTAAGCCTGTAGATATTATGGTTCTGCCATGAGGGTGGTTTCTGGGGTTCTCTCTGCTCTTGTTCCCACAGAGTACAGCTGCATCTCTACATGCATGTATATTGCAATAGTGTACAATTTCACATATTCATTGGAGCTAACTGGGTTTGTTGGGTATTTGAAGCTTGCTAATATAACACTTAGCAGTAGATAGTTTGTCTTAGAGAAACTTCTACAGGTACCTGGGGTGGAAGGGACCTCTCATTTCAAACTTGGGTGGAAGGGACCTCTCATTTCAATTTCATTAAGAGGATGTCTTTATGGCCATACATAACAAGTGACAAAGATACACATAGAATGATGCATAATGCTTCCATATTAGTACGGATAAGGTCCAAGATGTTGCTCCACATTATGGCTACTTTGACTAGTAGCTCCAGGGCATTTGTATTCAAAAAGTCAGGGAATCTGTGCTTGTGCAGCAGTCATGGTGTAGGTTTCCCAGTCTATAGCTGGATATTTTAGATCACCTAGGAAATGTTATCAGATTTAATACTGAATGATTCCAGTTCCTGTAGACTGACATTTTGACTTTCTTGGGTAATAGAAGGAGGTTTGTAGCTAGCTAATATATGCCATGAGACCTTTCTGACGATTATCGGGACATGAAGAAGCTCTATTGAGTCATACTATTTTACCTGCCTTGATGTGAGTTTCTTCTGGATGAAGATTGAGTCACTGCCACATTCTTTCCTCTACTGTGCAGTAGTTGGTCTAAACGTTTGGAAGACATTATAACCTTGCACATCCAGAGTGACGTCCACCATTTAAAGTCATGTCTCAGTTACTACACAGATGTGCACATCCTCCAGGATGAGGAGGGCTTATAGAGAGAGGAGTTTTTGTTTAGACTCCTGGAATTGACCAGTAACACACATTCATATTTTCCTTTGCTTGCTTTGTTATGGTAGTAGTTTTATCAGGTTGGCATTGATGAAAAAAACACGATGGGGGTGACCAATGTCTTTGTCAGTAATTAAAACCTTAGAGAGGACAAATGTAGGCCATCCCTCATGAAAAAGCATGGTCTGTCAATCATATCTTCCCAGGCTTACAAATATTGGACCCCTTTTGAATCATACTAAAAACTAAGACAATTATTAAAGTCAATTTTTTTTTTTGCTCATAATGCGGCATCATCCTTGAGAATGTAGACTGTTGTTCAGTGCTAGGCTCATTTCTGTCTGGTCAAAATGTCTGAGACCTCCATTGTGAGTCTTTTCATATGGTACAAGGAGGTTCATCTGAAGTAACTGATATCTATATATAGTATGACAGAGACATATTGGCAGTTGTTGTTCAAGGTCTTGAATGCGTGTGTGATCTGACAGATCTTAGCACCAGACAAGCAGCTAACCCTCAAATTTTCCTTGCTCACCCTGGTAACATGTGCATCCATATGTCTTACAATGGAGGCACCTATAACTAGAATATTTGGTTGAGTAGAAGCCTGCCTTCTGTATTCAGTATCAGTGACTTTGGGAATCCTTGAGCTGCAGGAGGAGGTAGGGTACAGCTAAGTGCACCTCCAGGCATTTCTGCAGTTAACTCCTACTGCTCCTCTAGGTGTCAGATATAGTTGTTCATATTTGCTTTAATAATTCCAAAACCCTGCCACATACAATGTATCAGAAGATTTTATCTTGGAGCAAACATGACAGCAAACACAATTGGATTAATATCTGACCATTGTCAATGAGTATTTGTTAGAACTTTAAGCTGATAATTTCATTTTTTAAAGGCTTAAGTCACACCCACTGGGAGTTAAAGGTACGCACTCAAAAGAGCTGTACTGGAGGAAATGAGTTAAGATGCTGAATGTGCCTTTTGCCTTTGCTTTATTTTTGAGGTTGTTGTGGTTTAGGCAACTTAATCTTTAGAACCTCAACATGTGATGTATTATGTGTCTTGTGATGGCCTTGATAAGGTAAGTGGTATGCCGCTAACTATTTTAGTGCCTGACTTTAATGTGTGTGAGATCTTTGCCTCTAAGGACATTATATATGTACATCTCATTCACTGTTTTATGCAGTAGATGATTGTCAGACAGCATGAAACAATTCTTACTCTGCGTTAAGATATGCATCTCAGTCAGGTTACAGAGGATGTTTGGAAGTGCTAGTCAATGCTTGTGACAGGCATGACTTGGGGAGACAGTGGTGAATTTAACTACTTGGTATCCAGTTGCATAGGATAATATTTTGATGGACCTGCAACTTAGGTGTGGGGAAACACCTAGTTATTTGATCAGGGGTATACTGCAGCTGCAGGTATGTATATTTTGCACTTATCATAGGTTATTTGAGCTTCAGACCTGGATTTCTAACATAGATTTCACAGTTCTCTTATAGAACAAAAAAGCGTTTGCTTTTGATACAAGTATACTCTCTTACTCATTGTTTTCTGAGCACAACATTTTCAAAATAATGTTTCTTTGTCCCTGTAGTTCATAATGTCACTATTAAAGTCTCTTGCTTATTATTTTACATAAAGTATCCCTGTCTTTACAGAAGATTAAGATAATATAGATAAGATAATAAGATAATTACAACCGAAGCATGCAAATGCATGTGATACTACATTTCTCAAACAACTGCTTTTGTGGGGGCAACCACTCCTTTAAATCCTGAGAGCACCCACATACTTGATCTCTGGTTATGTCAACTCCAAGGTCACAATGGCTTGGAGAAGAGGGAAAAGAGAAAATACAAACCTTGATCTTAGTTTCTACAATAATTAATGTGGCTCAAATATAAAACATAGACCTCCAACCAAATAGGTGCTGACATACCAAAATGTCAACAGCATAAAACAATGTATATTTCTTCTGTGATGAGTCATCTAATGATAAAATGTTGCATGTTAAACTCCCAAATCCATCACTACAAATTACTTAAAAAATGTCTGTTTCCTAACAGGGCTGTACTGCTACTAACTGTTTTTACTTTTAAAAAGATGACTCCCCCCTAATAAAAAGAAAGCTGCTTGGAAATTTAGGGATGGAGTTAAATTTACTGCAATTACCTTTATTTTATTAGGATTTAATTGTATCCTGATAGTCATCCAGATATGTTAAACCGATCCCATAGGTGGCAAGTTTGTTTCTCAGGATTCCCCAGATAAATCAGCAAATTGTCAGTGCAGAGAGATAAAGTACCCTACAATTATATTGCAGTTCCCTCTGTGATTACAGTTGTATTATGAATGGCTCTAAATAGAGAGGGTGAGCAGCAAGGGCAGGGGTAGCCTGGTCTAGAGCCCCAAGTGACCTGGAAAGGTTCAAAGAGGTATTCCCACATCTTCACTCTACTCTCAGAATTATTACATATATAGTATGTAAAAGGTCAACAAAAGGTTCTGGAAAACCTAAACTCTGTAGAGTTTTAAAAGGATATTGCTAGTTCACCTTGTCAAATTCTTCTTCTGTATCAAAACTGGTTATAAGTAGGGGTGATCTAAAGTGATTAACACCATCTATTAATAAACATAATTATGTTAATATAATAAAAATGTTGCTTCTTTGGTATTCTTCTGTCATACACTATCCCTAACACTCTATGCCAGTTGGTTGAAGCCCCTCTGATTCTAGCTTTGACCTCATCATTCAGACTTCCTGTATCCTCAACTGCCCCTCTCAGATACTGGAAGCTGCTAACATCATCAACAGCAGCCCCCTTTTTCCCATTTTTCTACATGGGGATGGGGTATAGTATTAACTGTCACCAACTCTCTCAATTCAGTGGCACGCTCCTGCCTTCTTCAACACTCATGCCTGATTGTCGCAGATCTTCTTTCACACAATCCATCCACCTCTTTCCTGGATATCCTTGCTTCCTCTTACCTTCTTCCTGTCTGTCCCAAATCTTCCTCACCAGACTGTCTTCTGCTTTTCTACACATGTGCCCAAACCACCGTAATCTGTTCTCTTTGATCTTTTCTGCAATTGGAGCTACTTTGGCTTCTGCTTTTATGTCCTCAATTCTTTGTCTTCCCACAGTGTGCATCCTACCACCTTTCTCAGGCACTTAATTTCCATCACCTCTACCTTCTTCAGCTGTTCTGCCTTTACTACGCAGAAACTCTGCCTTTACCACCCAGGTTTCTGTGCCATACAGTAGTACTGGTCACACCACTGCCTTGCACAGCTTACTTTTCAACTTCTATGGCATTATTCTGTCATAGAGTACACTGGATACTCTATACCAGTTGGCTGAAGCCCCTCTGATTCTAGCTGTGATCTTTTCATTCAGACCACCTGTCTCCTCAACACCCCCTCCCAGGTACTTGAAGCTGTTTACCTGTTCCACTATCTTCCCTTCTATCTCTATTCTCATTTTCTTCTGATTTCCACAATTTGCTGCCATTACCACTGACTTATCTGTGCTTAGTTTCATCATATGTGCCTTCAGATTTGCATTCCATTCTCCTATCCTTTGCTGAAGTTCTAACTCAGAGTATGCCTGTACTGCCATATCATCTGCATACAGCAGCTTTGTTGATCTGTCCTCTCCAATCTGTTTGCTAATGTAGTCCATCACCAGTATGAACAGCAGTGGGCTCAGAGCTGAACCCTGGTGTACACCTACTCCCACTGGGAACCCCTCTGTGAGGCCGAACAGTGTTCGTACTTGAGTCACTGGGTCCTTGTATATACCCTGCACTAATTCTACTAATGTTTCTGGGACTTCAAACCACCAGAGTACTGCCCAGATCAGCTTTCCTGAGTCCTTGTCATATGCTTTCTCCAAGTTTAGGAATGCCTAGTTGGACTCTTTCCTCCTCTCTAGCTTCTTCTCAATTATCTGTCTCAATGCAAATATCGGGTCAGTTGTGCTGCATATTGATCTGAATCCAAACTGCTTATCTCCCATCTTACATTCAACTACTGTACATATAAGTTTATCAATCACCCTCTCCAGACCTAATGTGGTAGGAGTTTGATGCCTCTGTACTGCCCACAGTTATGTATGTCCCCTTTGTTCTGGTACATTGGCATGAGTATGCTTATTCTCCAGTCATCTGAGATACGCCTTTCTCTCCACACTGCTATTAGTACCCTCAGGAGCTATTTCTCCCCTATCTCAGCCAGCATCTTTATCATATCTGCCGTGACCTCATCTGAGCCTGCTGCTTTCCCTGACTTCCTTAGTGCTGTTCTTACTTCTTGTGAGGAGAGGTCCTCTTCTTCGCTCATCGTAGGCTATTTCTGGAGCAGTACAGCTTCTGTGGGGTTTTCTTCATTCAGTATCTGCCGGAAATACCCCCTTCATCTGCCTTTGATGCCCTGTGGACTGGTGAGAAGGTTGTTGCCGGTATCCCTTATGGTGTCTGACTATCTTCTTTATCTTTCTGTCTTTGCCTTGCAACCTGATATAGTATCTTTGTACCCCTTACTGAGTCACTTTCCAGAAGTTGGTAGAGTGCCGCCCATGCCCTATTCTCTGCTATTTCAACTTCTTTCTTAGTTTCTTTGTTAGCCAACCAGTAGTCCTTCCTAGCCTGGTCAGTCGTTTCTATCTCTCTCCAGTCAGCTTTCAGGTCTTCAGTCTGGTCTCTGTTGACCTTAGAGCCTTCTTTGACCACTGCTTGCAGCTGTTTGTGGGAAATAGTGGTTAATGCTGTGGGCTGACTGTTTCACTGGGGATGACTTTGCAATCATGGATTCTACTTACTAGGAGGAAGTCTACCTGAGTTTCATGTTGGCTACCCTTGTATATGATCTTGTGACTGTCTCTCTTTTTGAACCATGTGTTGGCTACTATCAAGCCATTTGCCAGACAGAAATCTCATTGGCTTCTTCTTCTTTATTCCTGTTGCCCCACCCATGTGGACCAAGGCAGTCCTCATATCCTGTTCTGTCTGTCCGGATATGTGCATTCAAGTCACCCATTATCAACACCAACTTAGGTTCATAGGTTCATAGGTTCATATGTTCATACTAGGCTATCTGCCCTAGGGCATTTATAAGCCTAGCCAGAGTGTGTTTGGCTTTCGCCACCCATTTTAAATTAATTTTGCTATGCCCTTTTTCGAGGTTAGTATACTGTGCCTCTGTCTAACAGTGACACAGAAGTGATACCCATGGTAAACCTACGATCTCCCATCCACTCATCAAGATTCCTCTTGAAGAGAGTCAATGAGGGACTCTGTCTAACCTGGACTGGGATTTTATTCCAGAGTGAAGGGAGCCTTTTGGTTATGAATCTGTCCCTCCAGCATGTCCTATTTATTTCAGTGCTGAGGTTCAAGTTTCTTGGGCGCGTAGCTCAATGGGATTTGGATTTTCTGAGGTGCAGCATGTCAATTAATTCCGGGTTGGACATGGCTTTATACGTCAGGCACAGATTGCCTCTGAGCAGGTGGTATGCCACTGAGTAGAGCTAGAGTTTCTTTAACCGGGCAGCATATGGCATCTGTTTGAGCCCTTTGATCCTCTTGGTGAGGTACTTTTGGGGTCTTTCCAGTTGCTGCAGGTGTCTGGTAAGGTACATCCCAAAAGGGGCATTGTACTCAATTATGGGCCTGATGAGGGATGAGTAAAGAGGCATGATGACCTCCCCTGATCTAGATGTGAATCCCTTCATGATTAGGTGGGCTATATAAAATGTTTTTCTAACCACTTTGGCCACGTGGTTGTCAAATGAGAGATTGCTATCAACTTGGGTCCCCAGGTCCCTAATTACGTCTTCTGTACTTAATGGATTACCACCTATGTGGTAATTTGTGGGCACTTTGTTTTTGCCAAAGGGGATGACTATACACTTTTTGACGTTTAGCTTGAGGCCATGGCTCTTGCACCAGTTGTCTGTTTCTATGAGGCCCTTTTGGAGGATGCTTGTGTCGGCTGGAGAGTCGATTATGGCGCCCAGTTTGCAGTCATCTGCGAACCTGGTCAGCCACAGTCCTTCCGTGTTGGCCTGTACCTCCGAGAAATATATACCGAACAAGAGAGGTCCCAGGACTGAGCCTTGTGGGATGCCACTTGTAACTGTTTTTGAGTCTGACATGGCTCCAGCAATTCTAACCATGTGGGTTCTGTCCTTGCACCAGTTTGCAACCCATCTAGTGACATAGGGGTTTATATTTAAGCTGGTGAGCTTATCTATAAAGCCCGAGTGGGGTATTGTATCAAAGGCTTTTGCGAGGTCCAGGTAGGCTGTGTGAACCATCTTCCCCTCGTCAATGGCCTTGGTGACTGTTTCAAAGAAATCAACCAAGTTTAAGAGGCAGGATCTGCACTTATCAAAGCCGAACTGGGTAGGATCCAGTGTCTGTAGGTCCCCAATATCTTTATTTATGAGGTCCATGATGATCCTTTCCATAGCTTTGCAGACCAAGCTAGTCAGGCTTATGGGGCGATAGTTTCCAGGATCCGTTGAGGCACCACCTTTGTGGAGAGGGACCACTGTTGCTGTATGCCACTCTTTGGGTACATATCCTGTAGTAAGGCTGAGATTGAACAGTAGTTTTATGTTTGGGTTTAGCTCTTCTTGGAATTCATGTAGGACGCAGCCCGGGACCCCGTCTGGTCCCATTGATGCTGTGTTTTTTGCTTTGGATAGGGCAGCTCTTACCTGAGCATCTGAGATGTCAGGGGGGCAGCACTCTGCTGGGATAGATATTTGCCCTTTTGGTTGGGAGGGGGGGGGAGAGAAGTTTGCGCTGAACCTGTCAGCTAGGATGTTGGCAATGTCTGTGGGTTCGGTGTATTTTTTGTCATTTTGGACTAATTCTGAGCATATCTGGGAATTCCCACCCAGGTTCCTAACAAAACTAAAGAAAGCCTTGTGATTATCCTTAGTGTCCTGTGCAATTTTTCTCTCGAAGCTGGCCTTAGACGATTTTATGAATGCCCGTAGTTTTTGCTAATACTGATCAGAGATGCCTTCCCTTTTTGGGATTTTGCTCTATCATGTAGTAGCTTCCTCCTTCTATTGTATAGTTTGTTTATGGCTGGGGTCCACCAGACAGGACGTCTGCCTTTGGAGGATTGGGTCTTGGTTTTATTTGGAATTGCATGATCCATGCATTCCTGAAGGTGTTCATAGAATGCGTTTATAAAGGATTCTGCGGTCTGGGCTGTATTTTCCACAGGCCCGGGGGTTTGAAGGATTCCACCTCAGTTTGAGGAGTGTGAAATTTGCCTTAGAGAAGTTTTTCACTGTGGTTTTCAGGGCAGAGGGTGGAGTCGGGATGTGAATATCCAGTGAGATTAGTTTATGGTCTGATCTTACCAGTGAGGGATACACTTCTGGTCTGGAGCATAGAGTCCCCATGTTGGTGATGATCAGGTCCAGTATGTTTTCCCCTCTTCTGAGAGTGGTAACAAGTTGTTCCATAGCATTTGAGTTTATAAATTCTAGGAACCTTTGGGCTAGGGTGTTGGAGCTAGAGTAATGCTCCCAGTCTATGTTTGGGTAGTTGAAGTCGCCCAATATAATGGTGTTTGGAGAGACCTTCATATTTTCCAGTGTACTCAGGAAGGCCGAGTGGGGTTCCTGGGTTTGGGAGGGTAGTCTGTAGCAGGCTATAAACTGGAAGGCAGTTTTACCCACTGTTAGTTGCACATGGATAGTCTCTAATGCTTCGTGCTGTGGCACCAACCTGGAGGTGAGGGTATCTTTGACAAATATTGATACTCCCCTTCCTTTTGTGGTTCGGTCCAAGTTTTGGGGCCGAAAAGCATGGTATGAGGTATAACCTGGTAGTGCTAGGGTACTCTCGGGAGCCTTGAACCAGGTTTCTGTTACTGCATAGATATCGATGTTCTCCATGCTAAGGAGAGTTTCGAGTGCGTGCATCTTGAGGTTTAGACTTCTGGCATTGAGTAGCATTACTCTTAGTTTCTTATCCCTTGTGATACCTATGGAGGTGGGTTTGTCTTTTGAGCCTTGCCTGAAAAAGGCACTATGGGGGTAGCAAGAGCCTTTGCCAATATCCGAAAGCCCAGGGGTGACAGCTGCAAGCCGTGCCTAGAGAAGCATCGTGGCTTGTCGAGTATGTCATCCCAGGCTGACAGGCATTGGATCCCCTTTGAATAACACCAATACTTAAGCCAATTGTTGAAATTGATCATCTTGTCTTCATATTGTGGCATCATTCTTGGTGAAGGTAAGATGCTACTCAAGGTCAGGGTCATACCGGCCTGGGCTACATGCTCAGAGAGCTCCTCTATGTCTCTTTTCATGTAGTCCAGGGAGGTACATCTCAGGTCATTCACACCAGCATGGAGAATGACTGAGTCATATTTGTACTTGCCTTGGAGTGACCTGAGTGCTTGTGTTATGTGGCGGATCCTAGCGCCTGACAGGCAGCTCACCATGACCTTCTCCTTGTTCAGCCTGGTGAGCGGGACATCAGTGTGCCTGACGATAGAGTCACCTATTACAAGTGCATCAGGCGTGTTGTTTAGCCTTAAGTGCTGTGACTGTTCTGCACACTGGCTTTTTGAGCTATGTGTTGCACGTGTTTTATTTTGGGGTAGCGGTTGCTTGGGTGTCTGCTTTGGAGGTCTCTGCTGCTTAGGCAGATTTTTATTTAGAGCCTCCGAGTATGTTTTTGCGTGTTTATGTGTTTGGTTTGCTGTCATGGTAGGTCTATGTGAGACTGGAATTGTAGTGAATGTGGTTTCCTTCTCCTCCTGACTGGTTTCGCCAGTACTGAGTTGAGAGAGCTTAGCCTCCAGTATGGCTATATGGTTGCATCTTTCACATGTGTTGGAATTTGTTGGGAGGAGGAGAGGGTTGTCTGTGTACATGAGGCAGTTGTAACATTGCCTCAAGATTCCCATATTCACCAGCTGGACCGGAGAGGAGATTGACAACTGACCTTTGGACATGCTAGAATAGTATTGGGAATTCCTTTATAATTGAAAAAAAAGGGCCATTGGGGAACAAGGTACTCAAGGGGAGTTTGTGAGGGTGTAGTGCTTTTAAGGCTTATAGTTTGTATAACTTGAGCACTAATCCAGGCATTCTTTAAAGTATTCAATTGTATTTATTACTGCCTGGTAGTAACTTGATTAAAGTGTAGCTATCATTCCAAGTCTTTTGGATTAAGCACTTGCGCTTCAGACCAGTTGTTTTACCTTAGGAAGGTGTACCAATTTCAGTAAGAAGCTGTTCAAATATGCAGGCACTATAAGCCTTTAACCAGAAATTCCCTGGATTAGTGCTCAAGTTATACAAACAAAGCTAGATTCAGCAGGCCTGGATCTAGTCTATGCTACAGCAAACAAGGTGTACCAATTTCAGTAAGAAGCAGTTCAAATATGCAGGCACTATAAGCCTTTAACCAAAAATTCCCAGCTCAGAAGGGCAGAGTCCAGCCTCTCCTCCCACACAAGTGCAGACCACGAACCCTTTTAATGTAAAATAACTGGCATGTTGTCTTGCTTTATCTAGTAGGTCCTGCAACTGCCATCTGAATGCACTCTTTTCCTAACTATCACAACCCTGCTGTGAGGCATAGGCTGAGATTATGAATACTGTCCTATCATTACACAGGAGTCTGATTGCCATGAGTCTCTCATTAATTCTGGTGATATCCCTCACTGCCTTCTGAAGCCTCTCTCTCACCACAATTCCTACACCATTTCCAGCCTGTCCCCCACCTGAGTAGTATACTCTGGATCCCAAGACAAGTGTCTTTATTGTACTGCCCTTCCATCTCATCTCTTGGCTACATAAGATGTCCAGCCTCATCATGTTATCCACTTCCAGGCTGCATCCTGTCAGAGAATATATATTAAGAGTAGCAATTCTCAGTTCATGTTTGGCATTTTGGTTTGACGTCCAGCTTTCACTCTCAGAGCTATCTCAGGTAACCCAGGCTGGGCAACTAGACACCAGCCAGCCCAGCCAGTAGCTTATTCACCCAGGGCTGCTGGCAGGCATACACTACTATGCACCACTGTAGATACCCAAAGTGGTTGGTCTGTACAACTGTTCCCCCTATAGGGCACCATGCAGAGTCTTTGATGCTGCCCACAGCTCCATTCATTGGTCAGTTTGAGATGGAAACACTCAGCATGTTTTTATGACATAGAAGGAACCCCACAGAGACACAGGGAAAACATGCAAACTCCAAAGAGGCATTGGTCGGAGGTCAGGATCAAACCTTGTACCTTGTGCATGGGAGGTGAAGACCTTAACCATTAAGCCATCTGGTCTATGGAAGCTGCTAACCTGTTCCACTATTTTCACCTTTACCTGAATTCACAGTTTCTTCATCTGCTCTCATTACAAAAGTTTTATCTGTACTCAGTTTAATCCTATCTGCCATGGGTTTTGCATTCTGTCCACTTATCCATTAATAGTGTTCTTGTTCAAGGTTTGCCTGTAATTCCAAATTGTCGGCATTCAACAGCCTTGCTGATCTGCCCCATCTAAGCTGTTTGCTAATGTAGTTCATCACCAGTATGAAGAGCAGTAGGCTCAACGTGAACCTTGATACACACCCATTCCATCTGGGAATCCCTCTGTGAGTTCAAGCTCTGTTTGTACTTCAGTCATTGCACCCTTGTACTTAGCCGGCACTAATTCTACCAATGTTTCTAGGACTTTGAACCACCACCACCCTGCCCAAATCAGCTATTTGGGATGTTGTCATAAGTCTTCTCCAAGTCTAGAAATATCCAGTTGGATTCTTTCCTCATCTCTAGCTTCTCTACTACCTATCTTACTGAAGCATTGGGTTACTGCATCCTGATTTGAATCTGAACTGCTTGTCTCCCATTTTACTTTCTAATACTCTTTGCATTCATTTATTAATCATGCTCTTCAGAACTTTCACTTAACATAACAGGAATTTAATACCTCTGTAATGCCCACAGTTGTGGATGACCTCATTTTTCTTACATTGGCACTAGTATGTTCATTCTACAGTTATATGGGATGCAACTTTTTCTCGATACTGCTATTAGTACCCTCAGTGACATTTCTCCACTAGCTCACCCAACATGTTGATCATATTTGCTGTGACCTCATCTATGCCTGCTGCTTTTACTGACTTCATTTTCCTCAGTGCTGTTCCTACCTCTTCTAGGATGGGCTTCTCTTCTTTCATTTTATGCTCTATCTGGAGCAGTACAGCTTCATTTGCGTTTCTTTATTCAGAAGCTGTTGGAAGTTCTTTGTCTATCTGGTTTTGAAGCCCTGTGGACTGGTGACCAGGTTGCTGATGCCATCCCTTATGAAGGTTGTCTGACTACCATCTTTTTTTCTGTCTTTGCCTTGCAACGTGATAGAGTTTCTTTGTGCATTCTGCTGGGTCATTTTCAAGGAGCTGGTAGGGTGTCTCTGATGTTCCTTGTTCTTTGTTCTTTGCTATTGTAACTACTCTCATAGCCTCCTTGTTTGCCAACCAGTAATGCTTTTTAGCCTGTTTTGTCTTTCTGTCTATCACTTTTTCCTATGCTCCTTCTTTGTTTGGATGACTTCTTGGACTTTTGCATTTCACCACCAGCTTTCCTTATGTACGTTGCTTGGCCGCATATCTGTCCTATAGTCCTCATGCATGCTGATTTATAGGTTCATAGGTTCATAATAGGCTATCTGCCCTAGGGCATTTATAAGCCTAGCCAGAATGTGTTTGGCTTTCGCCACCCATTTTAAATTTATTTTGCTATGCCCTTTTTCGAGGTTAGTATACTGTGCCTCTGTCTAACAGTGACACAGAAGTGATACCCAGGGTAAACCTACAATCTCCCATCCACTCATCAAGATTCCTCTTGAAGAGAGTCAGTGAGGGACTCTGCCTAACCTGGACTGGGATTTTATTCCAGAGTGAAGGGAGCCTCTGGGTTATGAATCTGTCCCTCCAGCATGTCCTATTTATTTCAGTGCTGAGGTTCAAGTCTCTTGAGCGCGTAGCTCGATGGGATGTGGATTTTCTGAGGTGCAGCATGTCCATTAATTCCGGGTTGGACATGGCTTTATACGTCAGGCACAGATCGTCTCTGAACAGGCGGTATGCCACTGAGTAGAGCTGGAGTTTCTTTAACCGGGCAGCATATGGCATCTGTTTGAGCCCTTTGATCCTCTTGATGAGGTACTTTTGGGGTCTTTCCAGTTGCTGCAGGTGTCTGGTAAGGTACATCCCAAAAGGGGCATTGTACTCAATTATGGGCCTGATGAGGGATGAGTAAAGAGGCACGATGACCTCCCCTGATCTAGATGTGAATCCCTTCATGATTAGGTGGGCTATATAAAATGTTTTTCTAACCACTTTGGCCACGTGGTTGTCAAATGAGAGATTGCTATCAACTTGGATCCCCAGGTCCCTAATTACTTCTTCTGTACTTAATGGATTACCACCTATGTGGTAATTTGTGGGCACTTTGTTTTTGCCAAAGGGGATGACTATACACTTTTTGGCATTTAGCTTGAGGCCATGGCTCTGGCACCAGTTGTCTGTTTCTATGAGGCCCTTTTGGAGGATGCTTGTGTCGGCTGGAGAGTCAATTATGGTGCCCAGTTTGCAGTCATCTGCGAACTTGGTCAGCCACAGTCCTTCCGTGTTGACCTGTACCTCCGAGAAATATATACCGAACAAGAGAGGTCCCAGGACTGAGCCTTGTGGGACACCACTTGTAACTGGTTTTGAGTCTGACATGGCTCCAGCAATTCTAACCATGTGGGTTCTGTCCTTGAGCCAGTTTGCAATCCATCTAGTGACATAGGGGTTTGCATTTAAGCTGGTGAGCTTATCTATAATGCCTGAGTGGAGTATTGTATCGAAGGCTTTTGCGAGGTCCAGGTAGGCTGTGTGGACTACCTTCCCCTCGTCAATGACCTTGGTGACTGTTTCAAAGAAATCAACCAGGTTTAAGAGGCAGGATCTGCCCTTAACAAAGCCGAACTGGGTAGGATCCAGTGTCTGTAGGCCCCCAATATCTTTATTTATGAGGTCCATGATGATCCTTTCCATAGCTTTGCAGACCAAGCTAGTCAGGCTTATGGGGCGATAGTTTCCAGGATCCGTTGAGGCACCACCTTTATGGAGCGGGACCACTGCTGCTGTACGCCACTCTTTGGGCACATATCCTGTAGTAAGGCTGAGATTGAACAGTAGTTTTATGCTTGGGTTTAGCTCTTCTTGGAGTTCATGTAGGACGCAGTCCGGGACACCGTCTGGTCCCATTGATGCTGTGTTTTTTGCTTTGGAGAGGGCGGCTCTTACCTGAGCATCTGAGATGTCAGGGGGGCAGCACTCTGCTGGGATAGATATTTGCCCTTTTGGTGGGGAGGGGGGGAGTTTGCACTGAACCTGTTAGCTAGGATGTTGGCAATGTCTGTGGGTTCGGTGTATTTTTTGTCATTTTGAGGTGCTGCTACTCTTTTTTAGGTCCACCTATAGATTATTGGGTAATTAGCTGAACTCTAGTGCTTTCTCTCCAGTAAACTTCTAGGACTTCAGCCTAGTCAATGTTGACCTTAGGACCATTGCAGCTGAGTGCAGCAAAAAGTGGTTTTAGGTTGTGGGATGATTGTTTCACTGGGGATGACTTTGCATTCACTTATTCTGCCTCAATGGTCTTTGTTTACTAGGAGAAAGCCTTCTTGAGTTGCATGTTTGCCACTTGTGTATGTAATGTTGTGATTATATCTAGCCATTTGCCAGACAGTAGTCTAGAGTGGTCTCTCCTTATTTAGTCCTACTTTCCCACCCACGTGCACTCAGGCAGTCCTCATATCATGCTTTGTCTGTCTCAGTATGTGCATTCATCTCACCCATCATTAATATCAATTCATACTGTCCTGGGCTATCCTGCAACTGCTGTCTGAATGCAGTCTTTTCCTCAATATAACAATCTCATCATGGGACATATGCTGAGGAAATGAATGGTGTCCTACCCTTGCAATGAAGTCTTATTGTCATGAGTCAGTTGCTAATTTCTGATGACATCCCTCACTGTCTTCTGAAGCCTCTTCCTGACGACAACTATCACACCATTTCAAGTGCATCCTTCTCCTCTTCCTTCTCAGTAGGAGGCTCTGGATTCCAAACCTTTGCTGCACTGCCCATCCATCTTGTCTCCTGAATACATTAGATGTTCAACCTCCTCCTAACCATCATGTCATCTACTCTTAAGCTGCATCCTGTCAATGAACTTAAAATTAGAAAATTAGAATTAGAAAAATGCATCAGTCCTTAGTTCATAATTATCAGGTTGACTGGTTTTATGTTTTATGCCTATGTTAAGGGTAGCTCATGCTTATTAAACCTGGTAGACTTCTTTGAGAATATCACCAAAGCCATGGATGAAGGTAAGACAGTGCACACTGCCTATCTTGACCTTGCCATGGCTTTCTACACAATTCCCCACTCTTGCAACATTGAGAAACTCTACCAGATAGGGACTAAACTTTACATTACTAGATGGATAGCCAATTGGCTCACTAACAGAGCACACTCTGTTAAAATTGCTGACACCACCTCCACCAGCAGTCCCATCACCAGTGGAGTACCACAGGGGTCTGTGCTGTGCCCCTTACTGTTTGGCATCTATTTCTCAAAAGTCCAGGCCAAAGTAGATGGCCTTTGGCTCATCAAGTTTGCTGATGATTGCAAACTGGGAACAATCATTGAGACCCCCAATTATGTCAACATATTACAAGAAGGGTTAACACAAACAAATGACTGGTGCCAAAGCCATGATCTAAAACTAAGTGTAAAAATGAGTTATTATTCCTTTGGAAAAAACAGAATTCCCTACACATTACAATATTGACAGCAACCCTGAGTTCCAACCCAGTGCTGTGAGACTTAGGAACACAGGTTGATAGCAATCTGAACTTTGACCACCATTTTTCTACAATGGTAAGGAAAGCCTTCTACAAAGCACATGTCATAAGCAAGGGCATAACGTTCAGGTCAAGGGATGTTATAACTCCACTGTACCTGACCCTTATCAGACAACTCATCATCATCTTCTTTCAGCTGTTCCCATTAGGGGTCACCACAGGGGATCACCTGTTTCCATTTCTTCCTGTCCTCTGCATCTTGCTCTGTCACACCAACCACCTGCATGTCCTCTCTCACCACATCCATAAACCTTATCTTAGGCCTTCCTCTTTTCCTGTTACCTGGTAGTTTCATCCTTAGCATCTTTTTCCCAATATACTCAGCATCCCTCCTCAGCACATGTCCAAATCAACGTAATCTTGGCTCTCTTGCTTTGTCTCCAAACCTTCCAACCTGGGCTGACCCTCTAATCTACGTATTCCTAATCCTGTCCACCCTCATCATACCCAGTGCAAATCTTAATATCTTAAATCTGCCACATCCAGCTCAAACTCCTGCCTTTTTTTCAATGCCACTGTCTCCAACCCATACAACATAGCTGGTCTCACTACCCTCTTCTAGACCTTCCCTTTCACTCTTACTGGTACTCGTCTGTCTAAAATCACTCCTGACACTCTTCTCCACCCACTCCATCCTGCCTGTACTCTCTTCTTCACCTATCTTCCACACTCACCATTACTCTGAACTATTGATCCTAAGTATTTAAACTCATCCACCTTCACCACCTCTACTCCTTGCATCTTCACCATTCCTCTATCCTCGCTCTCATTCACACACATATATTATGTCTTAGTCCTGCTGACCTTCATTCCTCTTCTCTCTAGAGCATATCTCCATCTCTCCAGGGTCTCCTCCACCTGTTCCCTACTCTAACTACAGCTCACAATGTCATTTGCAAACATCATAGTCCACAGGGACTCCTGTCTGATCTCGTTTGTCAACCTGTCCATCACCACTGCAAATAAGAAAGGACTCAGAGCTGATCCTTGATGTAATCCCACATCCACCTTAAATGCATCCATCACTCCCACCGCAGACCTCACCGCTGTCACACTTCCCTCGTACATATCCTGTACTACTCTTACATACATCTCTGACACTCCCAACTTCTTCATACAATACCACAATTCCTCTCTAGGCAACCTGTCATATGCTTTCTCTAAGTCTATAAAAACATAATGCAACTCCTTCTGATCTTCTCTGTACTTCTCCATCAACACTCTCAGAGCAAACATCACATCTGTAGTGCTCTTTCCCATCATAAAACCATATTGCTGATCACTAATCATCACGTCCCTTCTTAACCTAGCTTCCACTACTCTTTCCCATAACTTCATGCTGTGACTGATCAATTTAATCCCTCTGTAGTTACTATAGCTCTGCACATAACCCTTATTCTTAAAAATCGGTACTAAAACACTTTTTCTCCATTCCTCAGGCATCCTCTCACTTTCCAAGATTTCATTAAACAATCTGGTTAAAAACTCCACTGCCATTTCACATAAACACCTCCATGCTTCCACAGGTATGTCATCTGGACCAACAGCGTTTCCATTCTTCATCCTCTTCATAGCTATCCTTACTTCCTCCTTGCTAATCCACTGCACTTCATAATTCACTATCCACACATCATCCAACCTTCTCTCCCTCTCATTCTCTTCATTCATCAACCCCTCAAAGTACTCTTTCCATCTCCTCAACACACTCTCCTCACTTGTGAGTATGTTTCCCTCATTATCCTTTATCACCTTTACCTGCTGCACATCTTTCCTAGCTCGGTCCATCTATATAGCCAATTGGTACAGGTCCTTTTCTCCCTCCTTAGTGTCGAACCTTTCATACAACTCTTCATATGCCTTAGCCTTAGCCTTCACCACCTCTCTCTTTGCCATGCACCTCATCTCCTTATACTCCTGTCTACTTTCTTCATCTCTCTGATAGTCTCACTTCTTCTTTGCCATCCTCTTTCTCTGTATACTCGCCTGTACTTCCTCATTCCACCACCATGTCTCCTTGTTATCCTTACTCTGTCCAGATGTCATACCAAGCACCTTTCTAGCCATCTCCCTTACTAGCTCTGCTGTAGTTACCCAGCTATTTGGTAACTCTTCACTGCTACCCAGTGCCTGTCTTAACTCATCCCTGAACTCCACCTTACAATTACCCTTTTTCAATTTCCACCATTTGATCCTTGGTGCTGCCCTGACACTCCTCCTCCTCTTCTTGATCACCAACGTCATCCTACAAACCACCATATAATGAACCATTCTGCATGTACCTCACCAGAGACATGCAACAGCTGGAGACACCTCAGAGGCTTCTCATTAGGAAAATACAGAGACTCCAAACCATGACCTATGTGGACAGGCTGAAAGCCCTGTCACTTTACTCTGTCACTTTACTTTGTATCTTATAGGCTGCTGTGAGGTGACTTGTGCCTGGCCTATAGGGCAATCTCCAATCCTGCCTTAATGGACATTCTGCACATCCGCAAGTCAAATGGCACAAGAGTCACTCGCTCTAGGGATCTCAGCCTCCCAGAGACTGCTGCTTATCTACATTAGACTTCCTATTCACATAAAACAGAGTTCCTCACTGAACCTATTCAAATGCAACCTAAATAATTGGATGGGAGACTGAAAATTCACCCCTGGAGTGGCACCCATGTCCCTGATGGACAGAATTGCTGGTGTTGGTCACAGACCTGCTCTTTTCATAAATTCATTTTGTGAACTACCTAAAAAGAGCAAATGGGGATACTTGGGAGTAAAATGGCTTGACTTGTAAAGACTCTAGGGCCACTAGCCTAGTAACCACCTATGAACCTATGAAACTATGTCTAGATTTTGCTCAACAGAGATCTCCTAGGTAACCCAATTGGATAGCTGGACTCCTCTACATCTCCTCCAATTCTTTAATGTCAGAAGTCTTCATCAGCTTCCCCTGACATTCCTTGAGATGGTTGGGCTATGACTTGTATGGCAAAATTCAAAGAATTCTTCCTCACTAGTCACTTGAAAGGGATCATAATAATACAAATACAGACAGCATATTAGAATTTCATCTGGGGCCTGGATACACAGCCCATAGATCAATGTTTAATTCCTGTAAACAATCCTTCTGCAGTCCTACATCATAGTCTCACTACTAGTTTTCATGTCCAAGGAAAAGTAAGTAAAATAGTGTAGCCTTTACTATAGCTAGTGTTTTCAGCTCCTGTATAATTCTTAGTTCAGAAGTTTTTGATGTTATTTCTGTCTCCCAATCCTGGTCTCCTAATTTTGGATTGTCCATCAGAAACTTAAAGATCTGCTTGTGGACACCAGCAGACAGAATACTTAGGTGTGCCTATACTAGGAACCATTCAGTCTTCAACTCAACAAATGATTAGGGCCCTCACCCAGATATGCATTAAATATCTGCCATGAGAAAATTGTTTGCTAGATTTTCAATGATTTTTAGCAAAGTAAATGTTTATTGTCTCACATGACATGTATGCCATGCAGGCTTTATTTTTCACTCAGGTATCAACTCACTTTTTAAAAAAACTTTCTAAACAAATTACAGATTTTATTTGTTCTGAGAAGAAGTATAGAATAGCTTAGGAGGTACTGACTACATCAAAGGATAACGTGGGACTGAGTGTTGCACAGCTTATAAATAAAGGGATTGTGTCTAGATCTGTGGATGTCATTGTACACCTTTGTTCACCCTTCATCAGGCCACTCATTGAATATAATACCACCTTTGGCCTGTAACTGTTCAGATACATGCAACAAGTGGAATGCCTACAGAGGTACCTTAATAAAAGGGTCCAAGGCCTAAACAGCATATACTACATGGACCGATTCAAAGCTCGGTCACTATACTCGGTATCCAATAGACTGCTAATGGATGAACTGCATCTGGCTTACAAGGCATCATCTGACCATTACTGATAGATTTACTGGACATCAGCAAATCAAATGACAACAAAAATATTTTTGCAACATCACCAGAGCAGTTTGGAGGGGCAGGTATATTTTGCAGAAGATAACATTGCTCTGACACATGCTCCCCATCCACATAAAGCAAATTCATCACTGTCCATATTCAAGTGCAACACAGATCTATGGATGGGAAACAGAAAATTTACCCCAGGACTGTCCCCTGTACTACTAATGGACAGGGGCAGCTTATAAATGCTTTACCCCATGCATGGGTCCTCTCAAAATATCAATGGCATTTCTTCATCCATTCACAACCCCTATCTATGGCATGGTCCCAGTTATTCTCATTAGATGTAATATACAGGTATCAACCATGGGATGGGGAAGGCTAGTCTATATCCAAATGGGATAGGTTATTTCAAGCACAAAAAGGGAGCTGGCTGATCTTAAAATGGCCTGTAAGGGCAACTACCCTAGAACTTACCTATGAATCTGTGAGCCTCTGAGAAAGGACAGTCTTCAGACTTAGGAATACTAGACAGTATCACTTGCCTGCAGAAATCAATAGTCAGGAAACCTTTTAAGACTTTACAGTCTCTCAAAGAATGTCTGTGATGTGTAATGTTTGCAGCTAAACTGTTTTTCATTTATATAAATGTAAGATTGCCTATATCATACGCAATAATTTAATAAAGATATTTATTGAAAAAAAAAGAACATCTGATTGCTGAATCCATTTGGAACTGCTATGAGAATAATGAATAACTTCCATTCTTAAACTATATTTTCTTCAAATCAAATTTGTGTAAGCTTCTCGTTGTACTTGGTGCAACCATGTGCTATTATTTGTAATAGTACAACATAACTTAAATGTCTGTAATTATAATTGCAATCATTATACCTTGTGCCTAGGATCAGTGGACTAGCTCACTTACCTGGTTATCAAATAGCAATAAATAAATAATCTGTACTGCTCCCACTGAAAACAACTTGCAGACACGCTTCGTTGTGACCCCACATTGCCTTGTTATTATTTCATATGCACTCGATTTTCTGCTGGACTCATTACTTCCTTGGACTACACTAGCTAGTGGTCCTCTTTTGAGGTTCATTTCATTACTTCCCCTCAGAACGGCCAAGCCAGTTACAACTGCTTGATCCTATCTTCCTGGCTGTCACCTAGAGCCAAGGTTTCTGGTAGCACAGTTAGGAATACATCAGTATCACTACTGGCTCTGGCAGAAAGTGTATATTAGGCTTATTAACGCTAAAACATTCATGGTGTGGTTCAAATAAAAGGCTATAATTTGAGTTCAAAAGTAACGCATGACACGGCCAGGATGCTGAAGAGATAGAAGTAGGACTCACCAGCTCTGCTATTCTTAAAATATTTCTGACAGGAAATTTTATTTTGCGGTTGTCGTATTTTTTTATTTTCTTAAAGAGTTAATAGCATAAACAACTAAAAATGATTTAATTATTCCTATATGGAAGTCTTATACAACATCAAGATGAGTCACACAAAAACAAACTCTCAAGATAAATTTCTGAAGAAGGAGCTCAAAACGGTCTTGACAAATATTCAGGATTTATCTTTGAAAATGGATAAAATGGAAAACAAATTAGATAACTTTAAGGATAGTTGTACAAAGCAGATGGATCTAATCCAAGAGAAGATACTTTAAATGATGTGGAGAGAAGATTGTCAGTGATGTGTCATTCACTGAAAGGTTGGTGAAGTGCTCTATATTTTTACTATTCATGACAATCTTTCTTGCATTAATGTAGCACTGTGGTATTCCTATTAATCCTCTCTTTTTCCTTCAGTAATGCTAATGATCATTAAGATGAATTTATTGATCTCTAATGGTTCAGCTGACAGCAGCAAGTCTTAGCCCTAGGGCTTTCATTCACAGGTGGTTGAACTACAGGGTATAGCTACCTTACACTCCTCAAGACACTGCAAAAGTATGTGAGAAATAATGGAAAATAAAGTAGTAAGACAACTTCCAGCTTATAACTGGGGTTGGTGATGATGTCTGTGACTGTTTTTGTTTTGCCGTGACTGTGATTGACAATCGAGGATCAGTGTTGCTTCCCTGGCTAGATATTTTGTGGGGAGATGGATGATGAAAGGAGAGTTGGTTGTGATGATTCGTGGTAGACACTGAAACTGAACTACAAAATTAGAGTCTTAGTAAAGCAAATATATAACTAAATGTATATAAGAAAGCTTACATAAGTGCGAGCCAAGGTTGCTGCTTGTTGAAGCTTTACAGAGGGTCTTGATTAAATTATGTTACATTTCCCATTGAGATCGCAGCCCGCACAATAAGACTTGCATTTTTCTATTTGAATACCAAAAACAGTTTGTTCAGTTTTCTATTTGACTTGTTTGAAGAGTAATCTTAGCAAAGCATCTGAAATGTTTTCCTTATATTCTTACATTTTTATTTTTATTTTATTTTACATTTGTTAACCGGGAAAGTTTGACTGGATACATATCCATCTTCAGCAGAGGCCTGGGGAGAAAAGCTCCATGTTACAAAAATTTTAGTAACACTTAAAATGCAGGTTACAGAGATATCTAGAAAGTTAACAATAAATCAAAGACAAATTCAAATTAAGGTTACATTTAGATAGGAAATAAAAAAAACATTGTTGCTGATGGAATAAATATACAGGGAAAACAGCCATTTAATAGAGGTGTGTCTATAAGATAAGGATTTTTAGTTAGAAAGTAAGGAAGGTGAATAAGAGAAGGTAGGTTAGGTAAGAAGGAGTTTAATTAGAATGGGTAGAATAGTAAGTTATTTTCCTGATAATGGAAATTAGAGACGTATAAGGGAGTAAAGAAATATCTAGTATGAGGGTGTGGGAAAAAAGGGTAAATCACATTTGTGAGCTAAGTTTGGTTTAAAAGTTTATTGGTGTATTTTGGGTTAGTCAAGGTTTAGACATGAGCATGACTATTTTTTGTTTTAACTCTGTCTGATAATTGTATGGGTTAGTCAGGGTTTAGACATGGACATAGCCAGTCACTGTGCATGTGTGTCTTTAGAGATATTTTGAACTGAGGCAAGGAGCATGTGGCGGTTAGTTCAGCAGGAAGGGAGCTCTATTTTTTTCCAGCAGAGTTGGAGAATAAAGAATCTCTGGCTGAGTTGTTGGCTTTGGTTGTTTGTACTAGCATTCTGCTGGATGAGCGGAGGGATGTTAGGTTGCTATAGGGGGTAATAATGTTAGTCAGAATAGGGGTACTGGTAGGTTGGTAGAGGATTTTATGAATAACTATGAGTTGGTTATAGTATATTTGATTGGGTAGTTCTAGCCAGCCTAATTTGTGAAGATTATGACAGTGGTGGGTTCTGTATGCTGAGCATGTGGCAAATCTTGCTATATTGTTATAGCAGCTGGTGATTTTGTTGAGGTTTGATTTAGATAGATTAGTGAGGATGGGCAAGGCATAGAGAAGGGAAGACAGAAGATGTGTGCGAGCTATGGCGGTTCTGGCAGTTAGGGTTAGAAATTTCTTAATCCTATACATCTAGCCTATTTTTTTGTTTACTGATTTTATGGTTTTGTCTATATGGGCATTGTAATTCAGATTGTTATCAATGATTATACCTAGTAATTTAGTGTTAGGTTCAAGAGAAATTATGGTGCCATTGTTAGAAGAGACTGTAATTATTGGTGGTGTTAGCTTATTGGTGGGGGAGAAAAGTAGTAGTTTGATTTTCTATTTGTTCAGTAGGAGATAATGATTATTAAGACAGTTTTCTACTTTGTTGAAGGTGGTTTGGGTTAGGGATTGTAATTCTGTGGGAATAGAGGCAGTGCAGATTAGCATAGAGTCATCTGCGTACTGTATAGAAGTTGCCTGTGGGATAACTTTGGGCAGGTCATTGATGAATATAGAGAAAAGGAGGGGACCCAGAATAGAACCTTGGGGTACTCCAAGGGTGACAGGTAAAATGGGGGATAGATTATCTTTCCACAGGACAGCTTGTTGTCTACCATACAGGTAACAGTGGAACCAGTTACTTACTGGGTTATCTATGGACAGTTATTTGAGAGAGTCTAAGAGTAGGTTGTGATTTACCATATCGAATGCTTTTGATAGATCGAGGAAGAGGGCAGAGGAGAACAGGTTTTGATTACGGTTGTGATTTGTTGTGTGAGAGAAGGAGAGAAGGGCAATGGTTGTACTGTGGGATGGTCTGAAACCATGCTGGGATGAGGCTAGGAGAGAACTGTGAGTAAGGTGGACTAATAATTCCTTCTGTATGCATTTCTCCATTATTTTGGCTAAGGGAGATAGTATGGTGATAGGTCTGTAATTAGAAAGTTCAGTGGAGTTTCCTCCTTTACGAAGTGGAATAATATGAGCAATTTTCCAAATGGAGAGGATGTAGGATTCTTGGATAGTACGATTCATTAAGATGGAGATAGGGTATGCTATTACATTAGCGGCCTTTTGTAGAAACTCTGCGGGAAGTAGGTCGGCTGCCAGGGTGGTAGGTTTTAATTTCTTAAGTAAAGATATGATATAGTCTGTGGGGATAGGCTCAAATTTTAAGGGGGGGGCATTCATCTGAGTAGGTGAGATTGTAGGAGAAGAGGAGGAAGATAGATTATTAGCTAGGGACTTGATGGTTTCAGTGAAAAAAGTGTTAAAGGTATCTGCAACAGATTCAGGGGGTAGTTGTAAGGATGCTGAGGGGGTGGGGGTAGAAGATTTATCTGGGTGGAGCAGCTTATTCAGACCTGACCAGAATCTTTGAGGCTGAGTTTGGTGCTTTTGCTGTAAATTGAAATACTAGTTTTGCTTGTCTAACACAATAGACATTTTAGCTTCATTTCTTATCTGTTTAAATGTTATGTGGGCTTGTGGGGATTTGGTGGCTCTCCATGAAGTCCATGCTGTATTTCTAGTAGTAAGTTTTTGTCTAATAGTATTGGTTAGCCATGGAGCAATTTTGTTTTTGGTTCTGATTCTACGTGTGGGAGCATACCTGTCTAAGATGGCTAGGATTGTGGGGTTGAATTTCGAAACTGCTTGGTCAAGGGGAAGTATTTTAAAATTGGCCCATCTGCATGAGCTTAGATCAGCTTGGAAACTATTTAGGTTAAAGTTCTTTCTATACCTGAGGGTTTTAAATGTGGTTTGGTGAGACATGTCATCTCTTTTCCTGATTATGTAGGTTAGAAGTTGGTCTCTCATGTCCTTCAGTAGGGTGCCTGATTTGTATAGCTGAGGTTTGTTATTTATTAAGATCCAGTCTATGATGCTTTACTTTTTGTTGGGCTTGTTGATTCTGGTGGGGGTAGTAATAGTTTGGGAGAAACCATGTAAGTTAATATGGGTGGTGGGGAAGTTTGCTGAACAAGTTTTCCAGTCGATGTTGAAGTCCCCAAGAATGATTGTTTCTTGGGGGTGGGTGGAGGATAACCATTGGAGGGTGCTTTCTAAGGTGTTTATGCTATTGCCTGGAGGAATATAACTACATACTATGTTTATAGATTTGTTTTTGTTAAGTTGGATTCTTGAGAGCATTGTTTCAGTGTTGGTAGTTATTAGGTCTTGTGGGGTGCTAATTGTGGATAACTTGAGAGAGGATTTATATAGGATAGCTACTCCACCTCCTTTTCTACCTTTACAATCCAGTCTTATGATATTGTAGTCAGGGGGTAATATTTCATTGTCAGGGATAGTGGGTTTGAGCCAGGTTTCTGTAAGGCAGACTACATCAGGGGAGTGCATGTCTAGGAGTGCATGCTGATAGTGGAGTTTATTATTTATACATCTGATATTTAGGTGACAGTCTACAAATGATTTGGGGGCATAATGTGAGCTTCTTATGTTGGTAGGAGTTCTATCTATGGGGTTAGTGGTAGCTGGTGAGTTTGGGCCAGGGTTAGGATGGATGTCGCCATCGGCTATCAGGTTAGGTAATATACTCCTTATGAGTTTGGTGAACTTTAGTAGGAGTTGGTAATAGTTCTTAGTCCTTGGGTTTAAGTATGTAGGTAGTATAGGATGGAGAGGTTTTGGAGTAGTGCGGTAGGTGAGGAGGTGGGGTAGCATTGATGGAGGGGTGTATGTTTGGGTGTAAATGGTTGTACTTGATGTTGGGTGCTGAGAGTTAGGCAGGTAGTGGAATTCATAGGCGGTGAGAAGATAAAGTATTATAAGTGGGGGTATGAGGTAGTACAATGGTTTCAGTTTTAGAGATGAGGAGGGAGTTAGTGAATACATAGTGGCTATGGAAGTAGATAAGTTAAGAGAATATGGGTGTGGTGATAGAGGAGACTGAATGTAGGAGAACTGGGAATAGGGGGATGGGTGTGTAGAAGGATGAGTTGTGATAGGATGAAAGTGGTAAGTGGGAATGGCCAATTAAGTAGGGGTGTGGTTAAGGTAGTATAAGTTTAGGAGTACTAAGGGCGGGTGGAAATTGGGGGCAGGGTAGTGGAGTGGAGTGAGCCTGAAGGGCAAATGGAGCGGGAAGAGCAAGAGAAGAACAAAATGCAGGAAAAACAATCAGTGGAGTGCTGATTGTTAGGTTAAGTTTTAAAAGGAGATAGTGAATTGTGCAGTTGAGAAATACATGGAGGAAGTGGGGTAGAAATGGGTCTATCCGATAGCTAAGTATAGTGTATAATGGTTGCTTGAGAGAAATTTGTACAATGGAGAAGATTTTGCAAGGGGAAAAGACCTGGGAGGAGGGCACCACCTAGTGGGCAAAGGTTGTACTGCGACCAAGGCTACTCGCAGGGCTTGCAGCTATAAAATGTGGAGGTAGGTTAACACAGGAGTAGTATAAGGAGGCTACAAGAGTGGATACTCGGTTGGGAGAGGGGAAGGGTTTGGCTGCTGGCTGTCCTGGCTATGGAGTTTACAAGATGCACCTGGGGTGGAAATAACAATTGCATCTTTAGGTAACAGTCAGTATAAAACATACTTTCTTGTATCCTTTAGGGGAAAGATGCCCAAAGAGGTTTGGCTATGTTCCTTAGCTTGGGGAAGAGGCAGCAATCCTGGACAGGGTAATTAACCCAAGACCTAGTACAGGTCAGGCGGTTGTAGTGCTGAGTACACAAAGGGAGAATAAAAAGTGGTGATGTAAGCAGTAGGACTATCACACACTATAAGCAAATTACTAGTAAAGACAGTACATTTGAAAATCACATTAGCCAAGAATACACGTTATTATACTAAATATGCTTTTTAGGTTAGTGCAAGCATGTGCAAGGTAGATGCAGTTTCTAGTGAGACTTTCATACAGTACATTCTAACTTCTAGCTTAGCAATAACTCTACAGGTCCGCTAAAATAAACAGTTGAGGAGTACATTAAACGACCAATGGTCTAACATTCACCTTAACAACAACTCTAAAAGACCACTAAAATAAAGCAGTAGGAGAATACACTAAGCAACCATACGTCTAGCAGTCAGCTTAACAACAACTCTACACATCCGCTGGAATAGAGCAGTAGCAGAACTACATTAGGCGACCATTTGTCGCATGGTGCAGATTACAGTAGCCCAGAATTGAAGGATGTTAGTTGCTTGTGTGCGTGTTCACTGAAAACTGCTTAAATTCTCTTGTTCACTAAATACTGCTAGAGCTCTTTTGTTAAGGATATTTAAGTTTAACAAAAACAATATAGACATTAGATATTAATTTAATTCTTAATTAATGGTGAATAAATATTAATGTTAAGGCAGAGAATGAGCAGATATTTATCTGGTGCTTTGTTATATACTCATTAATATTAATAGTCATAAAACAGTAAGCTGAAGGTGGATATGTTAAAATAAACATTACAACAGTAATAAATATAATTCAGCTGTAAATACCTGTTTTCATTTATTTATTTTCAGAAAAAAATGTATGTATGTATGTATGTATAGATATGTATATGTATGGGTATGTATAAGTGGATATACTGTTTGTTATCTTCTGAGCCCCCCAAGCCTGTCTGTGTTAGAAGGAAGCCTGCTAGCTTATCAGTGGGAGTGGCATGCACTAGGTAACCTATCTACCACATAAGGAGTGGTTCTGGCACAGAAATTGTAGTTATTGGCTGTTTGGGTAGTTTTTCCATCTCTCTTAACTTTCTGATTTAAAAGCCCGCATCTGCACTTGTTTCTTTCATGTAACTAGTCTAGTTCAGATACAGATTCTTAGTTTTAGCACTTGAAGTGGCTTATTCATGCTCAGCACTTGTTCAGAACTTGTTGTGAGCACTAAATAACCTACTAATTACTACAGCACTCAACCTTCCTCATTAGCTAGAGGAAAACAGTTTTTGTACTTACTTTCCTCACTTGCTTAGAGAAAAATAGCTCTTGTACTCACTTTCCTCACTTGTCTCGAGGAAAATAGTTTTTTAATCAGGTATGTCCAAGGGTCAGCTCCCAGTGTTCTCTCCTGTCCATCTGATGAATCTGGGCATCTTGGGGTAATGTAGCAATTGCTTCATGTACACAGGCAACCCTCTCCTCCTACCACCTAGCACTGCAACCTGTGAGAGATGCACTTATCCAACCAAACTGGAGGTAAAGCTCTCTCCAACCAAGACTGAACTTGACAGTCAAGAGAAGGTAAAGACTTGCACCACACAACACTCATCACTTAGTCCCACTAAACCTACACCACCAAAATCCACACATAGAAACACAAAAACATTCACATAGGCTCTCAATAATAATCTCCTCAAGCAACAGAGATCTCCAAAGCAGACACACAAGCAACCTGCATCCCCCAACACGACCCAAATCACACATAGCCCACAGACTTAGTGTGCCACTCAACCACAGCCCATAGGTGACTCTGTAGTCAGTCACACTGATGTCCCACTCACCAGGCTAAACAAGGAGAAGGTTACTGTCAGTTGCCTGTTGGTTGCCAGGATCCGCCACATACCTCATGCACTTAGGTCACTCCACAACAAGTACTAATACAACTCTGTCATTGTCCATGTTGGTGTGAATGACCTGAGACATACCTCCTTGGATTACATGAAAAGAGACATGGAAGAGCTCAGGCAGTATGACCCTAGCCCTGAGTAGCATCCTGCCACCTCCCAGAATGATACCGCAGTACAAGGACAAAATGATTGACTTCAACAATTGGCTAAGCTTCTGGTGTCATTCAAAGGGGATCCAGTATCTGTCTGCCTGGGATGACATGGTCGACAGACCACAATGCTTTGCCAGAGATGGCCTGCACCTGGCACCCCTGGGATTCCGGATACTGACTAAGGCTCTTGCCGCCCTGTAGTGCCTTTTTTAGGCAAGGTTCAAATGACAAATTCACCACCATAACAGGAACAAGCAAGCAAAAACTGAGGGTAATGATACTCAATGCTAGAAGTCTAAATCTCAAAATGCACTCCCTCGAGGCATTCCTGAAAATGGAGAACATCGATACCTGTGCAGTGACCGAGACCTCGTTCAAGACTCCAAAGAGAACCCCTGCATTACCAGGCTATAACTCATGCCACACTATTCGGCCACCTAACCTAGACCGGAACATCAAAGGTGGAGGTGTGTCCATATTCATTAAGGAGATCCACACCTCCAGGCTAGTTACTCAGCATAATGCATCTGAGGTTATCCAAGTGCAACTAATTCTGGGCAAAACTGCAATCCAAATTGTAGCTTGCTACAGATCCCCCAGCATACCCCAGGATTCCCACTCCTCTTTTCTTGATATACTGGAAAATATTAGGGTTCAACCAAACACCCTAATAATGGGCAGTTTCAACTACCCCACCATAAACTGGAAAAACTACTCATGTACCAACTCCTTCACACAATGCTTTCTGGAATTCATAAATTCCAACCCCCTAGATCAACTTATCCACACCCCCACCAGGGGCAACAATATCGTAGACCTAGTCATTACTGACATGAGTGACCGGTGTTCCACACCTGAAGTCAACTCCTTCTTGGTCAGATCCAACCATAAACTAATCACCCTAGATATCCACATCCCACCCCCACCCCCATTAAGAAAACCATGGTAAATAATTTCTCCAAAGCCAACTTCATACTTCTTAAGACAGAAGTGGCGAACTTCATGACACCCATGCAGATGGACAATACAGTTACAACTGCTGAATCCTACACAAATGCACTCTATAAGCACTTACACAAGTGCATGGATCATGCTATCCCAAACAGAACCAAGACACTATCCTCCAAAAAAAGGAAGCCAATCTGGTGCTTCCCTGCCATAAACAAACTCTACAACAGAAGTAAGAAACTGTTGCAAAAGACAGTAAAATCCCATGAGTGGAGGAGATCCCTGGTCAGCCTCAGTAAGAAGCTGAGATCCCTTATAAGATCCTCCAAAGCTAGCTATGAAAACAAAATCGCCACTGATTCTTGGAACAACCACAAAGAATTCTATAGCTATGTCAAGAATCTCAATAGTAACACCTAAATCTGCTCTAAGTTAAAGAACAACGGCATGAGAATTACAGAACCAACTGATATTGCCAACATCCTGGCAGATAGGTTCAGTGCTAACTTTACCCCCCTCTCACCCCATATCTATACAGGAGGAATGCAGAGTCCCTGTAATCACAACTACAGAGGTAAAAGCTGCACTCTCTAAATCCAAAAACACAGCATCCATGGGACCAGACAACATCCCAGGCTGCGTTTTACACAAACTTCAGAACAAACTGGCTCCCCACCTAAGCAACATGTTCAATCATATCCTCATGTCAGGCTTTGCACCCGCTGAATGGCGCAAATCAACAGTTATCCCACTCCACAAAGGGTGAGCTACCACTGATCTCGGGAACTATTGCCCTATAAGCCTGACGAGCCTGGTCTGTTAGGTCATGGAACGTACCATCATGGAACTCATAAACAAAGACATCGGTAACCTCCAAACTCTGTACTCCCACACAGTTTGGGATTATAAAAGGCAGATCATGCCTTCTGAACCTCATCGACTTCTTTGAGGCAGTCACCAAAGCCATAGACGAGGGTAAGGTGGTTCACACAGCCTATCTTGACCTCGGCAAGGCTTTTGACACCATCCCCCATTCTAGAATTATAGCTAAACTCACTAAACTAGGTATAAATCCCTATGTCACAAGATGCATTGCCAACTGGCTCACTGACAGAACCCACACTGTAAAAGTTGCAGACTCCAAATCTGACTTCAAACCAGTGACATGTGGAGTACCACAGGGTTCAGTCTTGGGACCTCTCCTGTTTGGTATCTACTTCGCTGAAGTACAGGCTAACACAGAAGGACTTTGGCTAATGAAGTTCGCAGATGACTGCAAACTAGGTGCCATAGTCAAGTCCCCAACTGATGTGGGCATCCTACAGAAGGGCCTCACTGAGAAAGATGCCTAGTGTCAGAGACATGGCTCCAAAAACAGATGCACGGAAAACACTGCACGGCTGATAATCCAAATAGCAATCAAACAAACAAAGCCAGCAGCTGTTGGTAACTATGTATAGATTATTTATTCATCACTGAAGGAAAAATCCCTCATATAACTGATACAGACCGGTTTCGGCTCAACAGAGCCTTCTTCAGTGAAAGTAAAAAATATATGTATATATTCATGAAGACACAAACTCAGTATATATACACAACTGGGAATAACAAAGAACCAATCACAATACATGATCAATAAATCACAATTGGTCATTAAGACCAGGTGGAAACAGAGCTACAAGTCTAATAATCCATTTCCTCTCCTTGGAAGTAAGTATTTCATGCCACTTCAGTTTGTCTTGGCATTTACCCCTAATATAATCAATAATACAAAACATAAAACTGGCTGTAGTATGTTTTAAACTGTGCTTATATAATGCATTATTACTACGTTTGTTTTTAATGTCACTGATGTGTTCACCAATTCTAAGACGAAAAGCCCTAGAGGTCTGACCTACATAAAACGCAGAACAAGTGCAGGTTTTGAGCCATTATAAGAGGTCTCTGCCTGATGCCAAAGTTTTTACTCAATTAACCTTTACAGGGGCACCAGTGGTTGGTTGTATCCCATGTGGGCACTGTAAATTCTGTATTAGAGTCTCACGTACTGGTGAATTTAGTAGTCATAATACCCCTGATGTTTCTGAGATCAAGTTTTGGGCCAATTGCAGTTCTGAGTGGGTTATCTATTTGGTGACCTGCACTTGTTCTGCGTTTTATGTAGGTCAGACCTCTAGGGCTTTTCGTCTTAGAATTGGTGATTTATTGATCATGTAGTGTGATTGGTTCTTTGTTATTCCCAGTTGTGTATATATACTGGGTTTGTGTCTTCATGAATATATACATATATTTTTTACTTTCACTGAAGAAGGCTCTGTTGAGCCGAAACCGGTCTGTATCAGTTACATGAGGGATTTTTCCTTCAGTGATGAATAAATAATCTATACATAGTTACCAACAGCTGCTGGCTTTGTTTGTTTCAGAGACATGGCCTCAAGCTCAATGCCAAAAAGTGCATTATCATCCCCTTTGGTAAAAACTCTGTACCCATGAACTACCACATAGGTGGCAGACTCCTTAATGCTGAATGTGTGATAAGAGACATTGGGACCCAGGTGGACAGTAGTCTCTCCTTTGATAATCACATCGCCACAGTAGTCAGGAAATCCTTCTACGTGGCACACCTCATCACAAAAGGGTTCTCATCCAGGAAAAAAGAGCTCATTGTTCCCCTCTACTCGACACTCATTAGACCCATTATAGAGTACATCTCACCTCAGGCTTTGTGCCCACTGAGTGGTGTACAGCTACAGTTATCCCACTTCTCAAGGGAGGATCTACCTTGGATCCAGGCAACTATCGTCCCATCAGTCTGATGAGCCTGATCTGCAAGCGCATGGAATGCATTATCATGGAACTTATAGACAAAGACATTGGCAACCTTAAAACACTAGACCTCACCCAGTTTAGGTTTGTGAAGGGCCGATCTTGTCTCCTGAACCTGATTGACTTCTTCGAATCCATCTCCAAAGCTGTGGACGAGGGTAAGGCTGTCCACATAGCCTATTTGGACCTCGCCAAGGCCTTTGACACCATCCCCCACTCTGGAATCATAGATAAACTTACTAAGCTGGACATAAATCCCTATGTCACTTGATGGGTTGCCAACTGGCTTACTGACAGAACCCAGACTATAAAAGTAGCTGACTCCAAATCCAGCTCCAGACAAGTGACAAGTGGAGTACCTCAGGGTTCAGTCCTGGGACCACTCTTGTTTATCATCTACTTCTCTGAAGTACAGGAAAACACTAAGGGACTCTGGCTAACAAAGTTCGCAGATGACTGCAAACTGAGAGCCATTATTGAATTCCCAAATTATGTGGATATTCTACAAAAGGGCCTTACAGAAACAGATGCCTGGTGCCTGAGCCATGGGCTCAAGCTTAATGCCAAGGAATGTATAGTTATCCCATTTGGAAAAAAATATGTACCCATGAATTACCACATAGGTGGCAGTACACTAAACATCAAAATTGTGATGAGAGACTTAGGGACACAGGAAGATAGTGGTCTCACCTTTGATAACCACATCACCACAACAGTCAGGAAATCCTTCTATGTGGCACACCTCATCATTAAGGGCTTTTCATCCAGAAAAAAAGAGGTCATTGTCCCACTGTACTCATCCTTCATTAAACCCATTATAGAGTATAATGCCCCGTTTGGTATGTACCTCACAAGACATCTGCAACAGTTGGAAAGGCCACAGAAATACCTCACTAAATGAACCACAGGCCTAAAGCAGATGCCATATGCTGACCATATAAAAACTCCAGCTATACTCTGTGGCATATCGTCTACTCAGAGGTGATCTCTGCTTAACATACAAGGCCGTGTCAAACCCTGAGCTGTTGGACATGCTCCACTTAAAGAAATCCCAATCCCTCAGAGCCACACGCTCCAGGGATCTAAACCTTGTCATCACAATGAACAAAATATGCTGGAGGAATAGGTTCCTGAGCCATAGACTCTCCATACTCTGGAACAGACTGCCCATTCATGTCAGGCCACCTTGGCCCTCTTCAAAAGGAAGGAATCAGTCCAGACTCCGAATCCACAGCAAGAATTCTTTGTTGAGCACTTTCGTCACTCACTATTGACTGACATCTTCACAATACATGAACAACCTAAATGCTGATTTTATATACATTCAAAAAGTCATGTGATGTTAACAACTCATTCTTATTTAAAAACACATGTACTTAAAATATTTACCCACTAATGTAGGGCCCATAAGTCTATACAACTCCATAAATACAAATATACTTATCTTTACTTTAATATATGAATACAAAAAAATATAAAAAACATATAAAGCTCACATTTTAAAATGACTCGCAATTGATTATGTTCGCATCCATGAATGTATTCTCAAATAACTTCTCAAACTTATATTATTGTTTAAGCCAGGACAATTAGTGGCATTAAGTTTTATTTGCCACCAAAGCTCTCTAAAATTTAAAAGGTCTTCCTAAGGGCCACCCTGTGGGTCCTAAGGAACTTTTTCAATGACCAAAAATTTAAAACCATGTCCAGGAAACTGCGAAATGTGGTTAAATAATGCACTGTTAGAATTACATACCCTCATATCCCTAACATTTTCATAGATCCTCTCCTTAAAACTCCTTTTAGTCTTGCCAATGTAAAAACTTAGACAATTGCCACAGAGGGTGGCATACACCACTCCCCTGGTGATACATGAGTGTTTACCATAAAATCCTATTGGGACAACATTGATCCTTTTGACTTCAGAGGAACAAATATGGGGACACTAAGCACAAAAGCCACATTTTTGGTGCCCCCCTTCTGCCTCACCCCCATAACATTGGTCCTCTGCAGCAATTCCTTGAAGGACGTACCTCTTCTAAAAATAATCCGGGGTTGCTTGCTTAGTTTTTCCAAAATTTCTACCTGGCTATTGAAAATATGCCAGTTCTTTCTTAGGATGTCGCAAATGTTATCATGGTCAAAGGAATACCAAGTGACAAATGATAATGTAAAAGAAGTAGTTGATGTTTGTGTCAGAATTTCCTGTCCAGAACCATGCCTATCAGGTGCATTCTCAGGTACAAATTTGTCAATATTCAATAGGGGGCAGAAAATCCCCCTTCCCCTCTTTATGCTTACTTCATTAAAGATGTCATCCACTAAAATAGTAGGATAACCCCTAGCTAATAACATAACTTTCATTAAAAGCTCCTGTTGCTGAAATTTGACATCTGTGGTGACCAAACGCGAAATACGTATGAATTGCCCTTTTACAAGACCCCTCTTGATATGTTCTGGGTGACAACTTTGATAATGCAGGAGACTGTTAGTATTTGTAAGTTTCCTATACAAACTACTGACCAAACAATTATTGTCGACATCCTTCTTGACAAGAACATCCAAAAAACTAATGGCATCATACTGAAACTCATGTGAAAATCTAAGAAAATCAGTTGTACTATTAATGTAGGACATAAATTCATTCATCTCATTGTGGTTCCCCTTTCATATGAAAAATAAATCATCAATATATTGAACATAAAAATTCCAAGACCCCACAAGACGTGAGTTGAAGAGAAACTTACGTTTCCACATAGGCATAACAATATTGGCAAAAATGGGGGCACAGCATGCTCCCATAGCAACCCCCATTTTTTGCATAAAGTACTGACATTCAAAAAAAAAAAACAAAATTATACTTCAAGACTAATTCCATTAAAGCAACTAAAACAGAAACGTCATTGTTGCTGAACCTTATAGTATCAAACAAAAATTCCTCAAACCACTCTAGGCCCAATGAGTGTGGAATGACATTAAATAAATTAATAACATCAATCGTCAAAAACGAAGTGTTAGCATCAAAGGGTAAACAATTCAATTTGTTCAAAAAATGCCAAGAATCAATACACACATGGTGTTCATTTCTGAGCACTGCCTTCAAAATTCCATCAATATACTTCCCTATAAAAAACGTTTTTGATCCAGCCACACTAACAATTGGCCTCATCGGGGGATTGTGCAAATTCTTGTGAATTTTAGGGATACAGAAAATATTCAGTACCCTGGGGTGGCCGACATTTAGAAAATTAAAAATGTCCCCATCAATTTATCCCTGATCCATCATATCTTTTAAAGCCAAATCTATCCTATAATAGGCAATGTGCACAAAATTGAGGGAAACTTCTTCATAAATGTCCCCATCCCATAACAACACATTCATCTGATTATTATAATCGGTTTTTGACATAATTACCACACCTCCCGCTTTATCGGGTTTCATAACCCGCAAAGTTTTGTCAGAAATCAATTTTTTCAGCAATACACTTTCACAATTTGTGAGGTTCCATGAACTAAAATCCGTTTTACTTTTTAACAACTTCCTAAAATCAAATTCACAAAATGTTTCAAACAGTGTTAAAATATTTGGTAGGGGAGGATTAAAAATACTGCTTTTACGTAACTTAAATGCATTAAAGTCATTGTTTTTGGTGTCAAACAAAAAAACAAAAGTTTAACTTTCTCACATACATTTTAAGGTCCAAAATCAATTCCACCATTTTGGCTCTTTCAGTTGGTACGAAGTTGAACCTTTTACTAAACAAATCCACTAACCCTGAATCAAATGTATGACCAGAGTAATTGTGTAACACAAAATCCCCTTTTGTGTTCATGTATGCGTTATACATACCCTCCGAACCATTATTTTGCTCCTCGTTGCAAAAAGGACCAGGTTCCACTGCCTCAAAACTTCCATTAATAGATAAATCCATAACGACAAAGGTTGGATTATCAGTCTGCCTTGTTAGTTCCACTTGTTCTGCTGCATTTGCTGATTCCTGAAAGAATTGCTCTGTTGAAATCCGCTCTGTTGTCTGCTCCACTGGGGCCGATATTGAGGTCGTCTGGTTTGGTTGCATATCCTTTTGGACCTGCGTGGGGGGTCCCGCCCCAAAGGGGCCTGATTGGCCGGTCGCTCTTCAGCTCCACCTGCAGAAACCTCCTCACTATTAGCAACTGTATTATCACCATTCCTGAATGACGAAATAGGTGGTGGCTTAGGATATGCATTACCAGCCTGAAAGGCTTTGATGTCTCTTTCCAATTTCTTCCCTTTCTTAAACTGAATATCCCCAATAAGCCTATCAGTTTTATCCAGAATGTTTTTGTAAGCCAAAATAGATGACTCAAATAATAAATCATTATGCAGATTTTTGTCCAGATCAATCAATTCAGTGTGTAAAACATCAATAAACGTTTGATTATGTTTAAGCAAAACTTCTAACAGTTCTATACCTTGTCGGTCGAATAATGTTAACAGTTCTCTGTGCAGTATAAAATCAGCTGTGAGATCATTAGGATATTTCCAATGTCTAAGCCCTTTTGGAACCTACGAACATGTTAGGGATATGAGGATATGTAAATCTAACAGTGCATTATTTAACCGCATTTCGCAGTTTCCTGGACATGGTTTTAAATTTTTGGTCATTGAAAAAGTTCCTCATGACCCGTGGGGTGGCCCTTGGGAAGACCTTTTAAATTTTAGAGAGCTTTGGTGGCAAATAAAACTTAATGCTACTAATTGTCCTGGCTTAAACAATAATATAAGTTTGAGTATTTATTTGAGAATACGTTCCTGGATGGGAACATAATCAATTGTGAGTCATTTTAAAATGTGAGTTTATATATTTTTTATATTTTTATGTGTTCATATTAAAGTAAAGATAGGTATATTTGTATTTATGGAGTTGTATAGATTTATGGGTCCTATATTAGTGGGTAAATATTTTAAGTACATGTGCTTTTAAAAAAGAATGAGTTGTTAACATCACATGACTTTTTGAATGTATATAAAATCAGCATTTAGATTGTTCATGTATTCTGAAGAAATCAGCCAATAGTTACTGATGAAAGTGCTCAACAAAGGATTCTTGCTGTGGATTTGGAGTCTGGACTGGTTCCTCACTTTATAGTTGGTGGTCTGCTACTGGCCTCTTCAAAAGGAACCTTGATGATTGGATGGGAGATTGGAAATTCATCCCAGGGATCATGTCAGTTGCCCTGCTAGACAGGGGTCCAGGGAAGTAAACATTGTGGGAAGAAATATCCAGGGAATTGTTATGGCTAGGCTTGTATAGGCCCTAAGGCCGATATCCTAGTACCAACCTATGGATCTATGAACCTATGAACAATGCCCCTTTTGGAATGTACCTCACAAAACATCTGCAGCAGCTGGAAAGGCCACAGAAGTACCTCACAAAGAGGATTACTGGCCTCAAACAGATGCCTTACACTGACCATCTCAAAAAACTCCAGCTTTACTCTGTAGCATATTGTGTACTCCAAGGTGATCTCTGCCTAACATATAAAGCTATGTCAAACCCAAAGCTGTTGGACATGCTACACCTAAAGAAATACCAATCCCTCTGAGCTACATGCTTTAGGGACCTAAACCTTGTCACCACAATAAACAGGACATGCTGGAGTGATAGATTCCTGTCCCAGAGACTTCCCTTACTCTGGAACAAGCTACCTATCTATGTCAAGCAAAGTTCCTCATTAGCACTCTTCATGAAAAATGTTGATGAGTGGATGGGAAATAGGCAATACACTCCAGGGATCACTTCTGTGGCTCTGCTCGACAGGGGCACAGGAAAATAACTTTCTTGAGTGGGGTAAGCCATGGACCCTTGTTGACTAGGCGTACTTAGGCCCTTGGGCTGATAGCCTAGTACCTACCAATGAACCTATATATATATATATATATATATATATATATATATATATATATATATATATATATATATAGGAACACTTTATAAGCTCAAAATACTGAAATCTCGAAATTCAGTATCTCGAGTTCATAAAGTGGAAGGATCGGAAGATCACAACCCCAGAAGCACGAAATTCAAAATCTCGAATGTGGGAGATTTTGAATTAGCGGTTCTGGTATTGCGCTGTCTTCATGGATTCAGGTAAGTGTTTATGTTTAAGGTTGCTGGTAGAGGCTGTAGTGTGTGTTTAATGTGTGTTGTTACTGTGATGTGTGTGTGCAAGAGGAATGTAGTTTGTGTGGTGGTGTTTTGTGTCTGTGTGTATCTAGTGCGACCTTGGAGTTAGAATATTTAAGTAGGGGGTGTGGAGTGGTGCAGGGGGCTTGCCCCCTGCATATCATAAGGGTAGGTGTGTGTGCTTATTTATTTGTGTGCGTGTGTGTTGTAATAGTGTTTAAAAGTGTTGGGAGTTTGAATTTCATGGTTTTGTGGTTTTGGGATTTAGGGCTTCATGATTATGTAGTTTTGGGTATTTGGATTTTCTACTTTATAGACTAGAGATTCTGCAATTCAAGATTTCAGAAGTTTGAGCTTATAAAGTGAATCCATATATATAGATAGATATAGATATTTAAACTAAGTATATTTCCAAGACTATATTTCTTCTCTGCATCCAATAATCACTCAGCCAGAACTTGATGGCTGTATATAAACTGTTGATTTTATCAAGACAGATAGAAAGAGTTAATGACAGAAACCAAAAATAATTATTTCACCGATCACATTGGTTTGCTATGTACTGAAATTTTTACTTTAAATTTCCTATAGAAATAATCTTGACTAGTAAATGAGAACTCAGAGATGTAGTCAGGGTATATTACTTGAAATAGAGATAAATCGCTAGCAGTCACTCAAAATGATATACTCTCCTTTTATACATTGACATAGTGCTCAGGAATTACTATATAATGTATCTATTGCAATCGGATGGCCTACACAGATTAACTCATATATCATTTGAAAGCTGATAATATATACATCTTTGAATTCATGATCTTTTCTGTACAACTGAATTTGTCTACTGTTACCACTATGTTTTATTAAAATGAAAGTTGTTACTGAAAATATTACTTCTGGTCACTTTATATAATGTAAATGAAGAACTAAATTTAGGATGTTAATACATAGCAAAATAAACCGCAAACTATGTTTCAGTTTTCAAGCACTAATCACTGGTACATATTCTTGGCACATTTCTAAAAACAAACTACCATTAGTTTTCACACTCAAGACTGAAAGCATTTGTTGGTATTGTTTTGTTGATTTCTTCTGATCCAGCATGGCTTGCTATCAACTTCATGAATATAAACTTAGAATGAAAATTATATATATATTTAAGGTGACTTGCTGGTATCATTAGATGTTAAATTCTCTGGATTATCACTTAGGATATGAGTCCTAATTGAACATTGCATCTAGTACATTTTGACAGTTGTAGCTAAAGTACTACATATGCAATGTTACAACAATAGCAACACATTATATCCTTTATTAATGAGAAATGTTAGAATACTTATAAAAATTGATGTCACAAGTATCAGAACATACTAAATTGCTTAAATAATATAGACTTCATTAAAGGTGAAAGTTGTTACAAGACATAATAACATTTCTTTATACTATGGAGATTTTTGCTACAGTGATATTTTTGTGGAATAGCAGAGTTGAATTAAACCTGCTTCTATAATGGAGGTGGATGGCTTGGATAGAATCATTATCTAAGTCTGGAGTGTTATACTCCATGTGGGAAATTATAGACTAATTCAATATTCGTTCTTTTTTGCAATTTTTTTCTCTTTTTGGTGTCTATGGTTTCATACATGTTATACAAATGCGCTTATATAGCTTTTGTAAAACTTATAATTATCTATATTCATTTCTCAAGTGGTCTAATCATACTGTTTTATATGCAGTCTCTGAATTTGTAAACTAAAATGTTACATGGGTTAAAATGATGACAAAATTAAAGTGTATTTCAATTAACATAAATGGATTGAATAGTAGTTGCAAAAGGAGTAGCTTCTATAAATACATAAAATAATTTTTCCCTCAGGTCATTTTTATCCAAGAAATGCATCTATTAGCAAATGATATAAACAGGCTCAATAATAGACAATGCACAGTCATAGCTAGTTCTGAATATAACCAAAAAGGAGAGGAGTACTAATTTTGTGGAAAAATACAATACCTATACCAAAAATACTGAATACATATAATCATGATAAAGGTATATTCTGTTTAGTCAGTTTAGAAATTAATGGGAAGATATACACCTTTATTACTATATATTGGATACCTGATATAGGTGTCAAGATAGCCAAAATTCAACTTGATTAGATTGTCAAAAACTCAAAGGGTAGCCTAAATTTAACAGGAGACTTTAATTGTATATTAAATGAAAAAGAGAGAAATACTAAGGGGAAATGTATAATTTCAACCACAGCTAAAGCATTAAAAATTGTATTAGCTTATTCAATATTAAATACATTAATGAGTGTTCAGTTAATGATTCACTCTTTTTCACTCATTTTTCTAACAGACATAGAACCCAATAAAGAATTGAAAGAGTCTTTATTTTAAATGATTTAACTACAGACCTGGATGTAGTTAAAGTAATGTCATCTCCCTTTCAGATCACGATGCCATAACATTTGAGGTTAATTAATTTGAAGATAAACAATAATACACATATTAAAATAATCCTGACATATATAACTAATTTAAGAGACTTCAAAGAATGTTTCACCAATGAGATACAAATGTATACCCAATTTAATAACACAAAAGAAATGTAAGAAGTTTATATCTGGGATGATCTTAAATCTTACTTAAATGGAAAAATTATAAATTGGTACTATTTAAAAAGGAAGCAATAGGATAAAGAATTACTTGAAATACAGGGGAAAGTGAAAAAAAACTAAAATTAAAAGAAGAAAATGGTAATAATATCTTAATGAAAGAAATAAATAAACTTCAAAATAAGTATTTAGAGATCTTAAATTATAAAGTCAAAATACATTTGGAAAAGATCAAACTAATAAATTGTTCAATACACCCAAAATATTTAAGCAAAATAGTTTCTAAAACAAAAATGATAATTAAATCAAATCACATTAATGCATTATACACAGACAATAAAAAGAAAAAAAAGTTACTGCAACAGAAGCTATTCTAAGGGAGTTTAGAACTCACTTCATTAAAATCAGTCAATATCAGCAAAAATACCAAAGCAGCCTCACAGCAGATGCTCTCAAATAACACTCCAGATGCAAAATCCACCAGAAATGTTTAATACAAAGCCCAACAAAAACATTCAGTATAAAATAGGTAAGCGCTTTCACAAATATCCTATTTGCTTCATCAGACCTTGTGATATAGTGGATTTTACGTCTGGAGTGATTTTTGAGAGCATCTGCTGTGAGGCTGCTTTGGTATTTTTGCTGATATTTATTGATTTTGTACTGAAAAGCAGCACTCTTTCATGTGGAATTTCTGCATTAAAATCAATCAATTTAACCCTGTAATGGACTTGCAAGATGCAATAAAAACTTTTGTTAGAAAATATATTAAAAATAAATTGACAGATCAGGAATTATAAATAATTGATAAACCAGAATCGATGTTAGAACTTACAAATCAAATAAAAAATTTAAATCTAACAAAGCCCCAGGCAATAATGACATTATACCAGAACTTTATAAGCTAATGCCTAAGAATGCTTTAAACATTTTACTGCATGTCTTTCAATTAGTTAAAGATTTAAATATGGTACCACCCTCATGGAAATATACACTTATTTCACCAGTTCTAAAATCAAATAACAACCCAGCCAAATGTACTTCTTACAGGCCAATTTCATTATTAAATGTTGATTACAAATTGTTCATGTCTATACTTGCCAATAGAATATAACAATTTATCCCATACTTAATTAATAATCAAACTGGATTTATAAAAAATAGAAACACTTTTGATAATATCAACATAATTCTATTATTGATTATACTAACAATATAACTGAAGATTTAAATCTTATAAGTTTAGACATTAACAGTGCATTTGATACAGTTAATTGAAAGTATCTTTTACTGGTCTTGGAAGAATGCAATTTTTCAGCAAGTTTTCAGCAACTTATAAAAGCTCTTTATGATAATTCTCTAACTTATGTTAAAATAGGATCTTGTGTTTCACAATCAGTTATGATCACCAAAGAAACAAATCAAGGTTGTCTGCTATCACCCTTATTATTTACTTTGATTATGGAACCACTTGTAAATTACTTAAGATCAAAATCAGAAATTAACGGAATACAGTTTAATCATGATGTAAGTTCCGAAATACTATTATTTGTAGATGATATTTTACTGATATTGAGAGGCAATAAAAACTCCCTTAATGTCCTTTTTAAAGCTATAAAAAAACTTTCAGTCTAAATCTGGTCTCTCATTTAATGAAAATAAAATTAAAATTTTATATATAAATACTAATATTTCTGGCATATAAAAATATTTCTCCAAATATGTAGTTAAAGATGATAAAATATTTAGGAAACATTCTATCTAAAAGCATTAAATATATAACTGATGTGAATTATAGTAACTGTATAGATAAAATTAAAAATCTTATTAATAAATGGAGCAAATTTTTCCTTACAATGGAAGAAAGACTCTTAATAATAAAAATTATAATTCTACCAAAAATGTTATATGTAATACAATCATTAGTTCTTCTCACCCCTAAATAATATACAAGAAAATTTAATGCTCTAACACTTAGATTTCTTTGTTATTCCAAAAGACCTAGATTGGCACTCATTCATCATCTAAGAAGCTGGACTCATGGAGGAATAGGATTACCTGACATTGAATTATATTCTTCATCCACTATTATAAAAACAATTATTTCCTGAACAAATAATAGTTATACAGCTAAATGGAAAGGCGTTCAAGAAAGTATATGTTTTAAAACTAACCAGCTAAAATATTGTAGTCATAATAAAATACTAGTAATAACTTTCATTGGTTGTTAAAAGATTACATACTGGAAAATCAAAGTTTATCAATAAATTCAACTTTTATCTCTATGTTAATGATCAGCTTTAGGTATTTTATAAAAAGGATCCAGAGTAAAAAACATGGCTAATCTCAGTATTTCCCATAGTATATACACAAAATAACATAAATACATTTAATACATTTGTAATGACTACCCTTAAAGAAAAACATTTAACATTTTGCATCAGTTAATGGACAAATAAAAAGTATATTCCCTAGATTTAATTAAAAAAAAATTCAACTTAAACAATGACATGTGGATATATATCCAGAATTGTAGACATTCAATAGAGATGATAATAAACCTAATGTAATCATCAATTAAAAAAGAGGTTCCAAAATTTACAGAATTTTTAACTATATCAATTTGTCAAAATATTACAGAAACAGAACTTCTATCAAAAATGTATAAGATAATTAAAACTAAAACATATTACTGTAAAGATAAATATTGGGATGGTTTACTATTGAAACCTTGAAACTGCATAGATCAAACAGTCACATGGTTGACCCTAAATCCTGACTCTGAAACAGCAAAAGCGCAGCCAAGTTGAAACCAAATACATCGACACCTGTAGTTCGATGTATTCAACATAGCATGAGGTGACGTCATGCTAACTTAACTTACTATGACATTTCATAGTCAACGGTAAGTGTATTTTACTATTTTGCAGGAGGGGAAGTCCCCTACACCCCCCCATGTGGAGGGCTGTGGCCCCCACACCCTCTGCAAATTATATATACCAACTCCAAGATCACCTTACAGTGGAGAAATGGGCTAGTTCCCTGTTCCTTACTGAACCGCGATCTCTGTGCACAATGCCAAACTCAGATGCTTGAACTACACTACCTGTTCATTGTAGTGTAGTCGATGTATTCTGAGTCAGTATTCTGGCCATTGAAAAACTACCTTTTGACCATGTGCCAGTTGATAACAGTGACTTTGAGTATTCAATAGTAAACCATTGGGATTATTTTAAAACCATTAATAATAACTACCCAAATGAAAATGAAAAATATATATATATTATCATCATCTGCGCAAAGCACATCATTTTTAAAATGGAAATTATTTTCTTGGAAATCATGCAAAAAAGCATTTATCACACCTTACAAAATAGAATTAATGTCCAAGAAGAAAGTAGAATGCTGGAGAGGTGGAATGAAAGTTAAAGTAGATTGGCAGCATGTGATTTATGAATGTGTTGTAATTAAATCATTTTGTAATGCTGTTAATTCTTTCTTACAGGCATTATTTAGTGAAAACTTTATGTTAAATAAATCGGCTCCCTATTACGTTGTTGCAGACGCAGGTTGTCGAATGTGTCTTAGTCGAACTGAAAAGTGTGAAAAGGCAAAATAGCAAAGTGGCTTTTCAGCAAATTCTTTCCCTAGGAAAGAATTTGCTTGGCCACTTTCACTACTTTCCTGTTTTCAGCACTGTAGTGTGATCTTGGAGTTGGTATATTTAAGTAGGAGGGGTGTGGGGGCACAGCTCCCCACGTTGGGGGGTATGGGGCAAAGCCTCCCACATTATGTAATTTTTACAGTTTTTTTTCGGAACAGCGATTTTTTTCCAAAAAAATCGCTGTTCTGTGGTTTTGACGTTGCAAGCTTTCACTTACATGGAGTCGATTATGTGTTGTTCACTCTTCTGAGCGTGCGATATCATAATATAGACCTAATAATTCAATAGTTTTATTTAATATTCCATTACCTGCATATGTTAGAAAAATAAATAACTCTCTTCTCTGGAGTCTCTTGACAATTACAGAAAAGTGATCACCAAAAACTGGAAAATTGAAACAACTCCATCAATTAAAGACTTTCTCAACACTGCAACCGAAACCTGTCATCTGGAGATATTGTCAATTAAGGAAAAACTGATAGAAAAACCACTTCTTATAATTCGTGTCCAAAAGTCAAGCATCTGTTAAATAAACATATTCTAAATAATCAGTAATGAAATACAAAATTATAAAACTTTTTAATTTATTACTATATATACAAGCAGACACCTTATAAATAGTTATTTGTTTTCTTATATATTTATGCAATTCCAATACATATTGTTATGTTGCCTTTTGTTATTCATTTATAAAACTCAATAAAACATATTCATAAATGAAAAGTAATACATTAACATTTTAGTTAAGAGTCTGCACTCACTAGATATAATAATGACTTAATCAGCACTTTTGATATAGATTTTCAAAATACCCCACTTCATGAATTTAAGTGGCAAAAATACATGCATACATTGCACAGGAAACTGTAGTGTTTTGAATAAAACTATGCAATAACATTGCTAAGGATGATGACCAAGGATATTAAGGTAAAATTCTGAGTATAAATTATTGAATATGTTAAATGTTATGAGAAATCTTTGACCACATTTAATTCACTTTCAGTTTATTCATTTTAACTTGGTCACATACAAGTACTTTTGCCTGTTTTCAGTGTTTCAAAATTATACCCTAATCTAAAATTAAGCAGAATAATATAATGAAAATACAATTAGAATCAAAAACAATAATGACTATCTTTCCAGCAAATATTGTTTTAAATTCATAAATGTGTCTGCATTTAATGCTAAGAATAAAGCACTAAAACTTTTCAGCTTCATAAACTTCTATATATTTTAAAGCAAATATGCATTCTTAAAATTGTTTTAAGTCACACAATTGCTTTCTGTGTAGCCATTTCTAAGTTTTACTTTCTTTTATGATGCTGTCAGCCTGGAAGGTCATGCAGTCATTCTTAAATGTGACACATAATAACCATTAGACTTACTCAATATCTGACCGGGCACACTTTCATTATATACATTAAATCAGAATTATCCAAACTTATTACGAGGTTCTTTCTGTTAAGGCTCATTTGCCTTTAAAAATAAATGACAATGGTGATATTCCATGCCTGAATTTAAAGTAGTATTACACAGTACATACATTTAATTTAATTTTTTTGCATATCTCAAATAGATCATTAAATAATTCAACTTCCACAACAACTCAACATGCAGTTTTTACTAGTACTTGTAACACATTCCTTAATGAAAATCTGCATTGTTAATTCACATTATTTACTTATTTTATCCAAATGTTATGAAATGTTTAAGAATCTACTTTAATACTTTTATAAGGGACCACTTCTATTGATTCAGTATAATTATTATTTCTGTCTAGTAAATGTCCTAATAGAGCACATGAAAAAGCATGTCAGCTCTTTTGTTTTAGATATAGTGATTTTTAAGATGCAGGACTCATGTTTTTAGTTTCTATACACCTTGTTGTAGCACTTTCATCACTGAAACCTCATATTTTCACTTAGCAAGCATCTCTATAAATATTTAACTCTGAAACGTCAGGAATATCACCAAATGTCTTCATTATAATGATAAAGAATAAATGACCCCAAACTGAACACTGAAGTGCAGCACTTTTTTGCAGTGTTGCAGAAAAATTCGTATCAGCTTCCAAACACTAGCTTGAGGAGAAACTGCACAAGTTAGAGTAGTCTGCAGAAAATAAAAGACAAACAGCTTAATGCTGAATGCTTTTTCCCATTGGAAATTATAGCAGGTGCGATTTCTAATTTTGCACAAGCAGTGATTCACTTTTTAGAAAGCTTTCTCCCCTCTTTTAGTTACTGCACCCATGAAGTTTGTATTTAAAAGCTCAGGGGGTGTGAATGGCCTACCCCCACATCAGGGGGCACAGGGAGGTTCTTCCCCCCATGAAAAAACAAGAAAAAGGGAGGGTTTTTTCCTCTTTTGTTTTTTGGGCATTTTTTTCACTCTTTTGAAACATTGACTTTCAGGAAGTCATTGTTTCATATTAGAACTATTGGCAATGTCCAATCTTGAAATGCATTGCCCCTTTTCAAATAATATAAAGGCAATCTGAATGTATAAAAATCAGCCCTCCATTTGATTCATATTTAACATACTATTATTTTTATTGTACAAAATACATTATTCACATTAATAAAAGCATTCATGCATACTTTGGATCTATTATGTATTCTACGTATTTCCTTAAGAAATGTATGTAAGCAGTTTCTGTATTTTGATGCTATATGAAGACATTTCGGAAAATATAAAATAAATAAGGTGAGTCAAAATGTTGGCTTAACTGTTCTACCAGTAAGTTTTCAAAATCTTTGCCTAGAAGAGTCAAGAATATGATTAAGCTATAATTTAATTATCTATATGCTCACACTTTGTATAACCTATTGACATTACTGTTATTTTCCAATGCTCTGGAAACATAAAATCAAGAATGGATAGATTGCAAATGTTCTTTAGCAACCAGATGTGATCATTTACTCTAAGTTTTATAAAGTGAATATTGAAGCCATTAGCTGCTATTAGTGGTATATCTTTACACCTCCAGTTAACATTTCAAACATTCAGTACTTTAAATAATGTGAGAATAAATCCTGATTACCTACACTAACATAAGCACTTTTATATTGCCCCTAGGATAATGTTAAAATGCTGGGTGTATATTTTATTATCACACACTTATAAAAGCGAACGATAGATCCCCTTGTAAGCGAAATCTTACAACGTTATAACCTCAGAAAAAAAACTTAAAAAAATTACATAATGTGGGGCCTTCGCCCCCCACACCCTCGACTTGGGGGGGTTGTGCCCACCACTTAAATATACCAAGTCTGAGATCGCACTACAGTGCCAAAAATGGCAAAGTAATGAAAGCGGCCAAGCAAATTCTTTGTCAGGGAAAGAGTTTGCTGAAAAGCCGCTTCATTATTTTGCCATTTCGTTCTTTTAGGTTTGATCAAGACGCATTCGACAAAACATGCCTGAGATCATGCATTAGGAACCCAAAATGCTTACTAAACTCTGAATGTTTCAGAAGATCCTTCATAAAAAATCTATTGCCTATAATGCATGCTGATAAGAATTAATTTTTCCAGTAATCTCATTGGTTGTTTTTCCACATCATGTTTAAATTCCATTCACTATTATGAAACTTTTTTAAAGAAACATTTCACAAATACTGAAATATTTATAGGATTTAAATCTCACCCAGTCTTTATCTTTCCTGGATTCATGAAGTGTTTTAAACAGTTTCACCTTTATATTCATCATATTACTCATCTCTGTATCTACCCACAGTATCTATTTTTGTTAGTTGTATCTCTTTAGTTTGACATCATTCATTTCCAATAGAATTTCAACACCAAGCTTAAGTTTTACAACTATGTATTTGCTTAACAAACTGTTGCTAGACTCATAATTGTTAATATAAAAAATCTCTCTTAGAATTCAGACCTCCTAAATAACCTATGTAACATTGTTCTGTTTTCTTGGCTATCAAATATAAGTCTAATTAGCATAAATAACAATAAGCAATTGATTGATGTTTTATTTAGACATATCAGAGTTCAAGCCTTTTCTAACTGTGAGCATCTAATCTCTGATGTATCACCTAAACTGAAATATCCTCTAAACTCAGGAAAAATGCTATACCAAAGTCAATTCTTTTATCTCTTCTACAGCTAATGCTTTCGGATAGTGCCAGCTATGCCACAAATTGCTCGCAAATAGCTTGTCCTTAATGTTTCTAAGCAACTTCTATATCTGTTCCAAACACTGCAATGTCATTCTTAAGGCAGATGTTGACCAATGTAAGGTTAACATCACACACTATTCACCACTCACAAAAAATAATTGCTGCAGAATAACATTTATTAATTGCATGCTATACATTTGTAAGGACAAACTTTATTGAAGACTACATTAGAATAGCAACTCCCCATACCAATGAATCTGGTATAACATATCTCATTAAAATCATTTGGCATATTTGGTTGGTAACCTTGCAGTATTTCTTTGCAAATCAGGAAAATTATATTAGTGTATAAATAATACTCTTATTTAAAAATATACTGTCCACTCCAAAACCACCATTTTGACTGATGATCTTGACATTTTAAGAATAACCAAGAAAAGAAGTCCATGACATAAAGTATAGCCATACCTAAACTTGTAAATTCCATATTTAAATACTTCTGACACAGTACTTTTGAGAGTGCTGCTCACCCATCACATACATGTGAATATCAAACATGCTCTAAGCAAGCGTATTCATAAAGTCAAAGTCATCCTCAGTCAACAAATGTTCATTAACCAGACTTCCATGGAGACAGACACTTACAATGAAGTCCTGCAAATTAACTGCTTATAAAAAGAGGAAGCACAAAACATATGAAGCAGACAGGTATACTCTATTTTTTGGAAATATATGATCATTTTAAACCAAAAAGTCTTCATGTTGGGTGCCCTCAATTATCCATGGGACTGTTGACCAATACTACCACAAAGGGTGATTCCTCATTTGCTGTGGAAAATTAACTTTCATAGCTGAATTTGAGCGTTGCACTTAACTGTATTTCAGTTAATAATGCAATTGTTGGTAATGCAAGAAAATCTCATGCTCTATATTCTAGTTCTGCTTTTAAACTTACTTACACTGTGGGGTCTGTTGAAGTAAAAAAAAAAGATATTATTAATAACTGGAAAATTTTGAATGAAACAGAGAAGTGTTGAAGTAAATGGGTGGCAAGCCATTATTTGTCAATAAATCTTGGCACAATTGTAAACAATTACTGGGCACTTTAGAACAGAGTGATACAAATATGCAGTGACAAAAATATGCGACTTAGAAATGTGAACATTTGCTGTACTGCAAATTTGTTTGTAAAGGTCTGGCTTTTCTTCTTGCAAATAAGAATATAAATTATGCAGCCTAGGAGCACTTTACCTGCAAGTCCTTAGCAGCAGTGTATGTATCAATGTGTTAAAGCTGCTACAACTTCTACATGTGTAAGGCCAAGCAGTACCAGTCACAGTAGGTATGGAAAGAGACACATGGCATTAGAAAAAAAGATATAAAGAGTGTCCTAGTCATGCATTCTACTACCTATGACAATTAAAAAATAAATCTGGACTTTGTTATTAGCAAGGTTAATTTAAGATTTGCAGAAGGTGATTTATAGGGTCTATATCATAAAGACGAACGTTTACTGACCCGAATGCCTAAATGTTGACCCGTCTTCATTGAACTGGGAAAACATTGATCATCCAGAAGTGCGAAAGCAGAAACGTTGAATCATCATGGTTGGCCCTTCTGCGGTATAGCTCTGTAAGGTAAGTCTGCGATAGTTACGGACCTTAGGGTTAAGGTAAGTGCATAGATGGTAATGTATGTTAGATTTAGTGTAGAGTTAGAAGTAGGATTTTGTTAAGTATATGTGTGTGGATTATTTAGTTTGTTTGGGTTTAGCTTTTTAAGGTAAGTGTGCGATAGTTACGGACCTTAGATTTAGGGTGCGGGTTAAGTTAACTGCATACATGGTGGTATATGTAAGATTTAGTTTAGAGTTTAGTTTAGGGCTAGAAGTAGGGTTTTGGTTAGTGTATGCATGTTGTTTATTTAGTTTGTGTAGGTAGTATGTAGTGGGCGGTGGGGTGGGACAAGTTTGACAGTATGACTTTTTGAATTTCGCGGTTTAGGGCTTTCGGTGTATATGAGGTTCGCGGAATATGTGTCGACGTTTAGGTATTCGGGTAAGTAAACTTTTGTCTTTATAATATAGACCCGATTTATAACAGTCCCTTAGGTAAGACTGTGCCTGAATGGCCAATAAGACTTAGGGCAAATTATCCACCAGGCAATGTAAACATAAAAAAAAAATATATATAAATATATATATATATATATATATATATATATATATATATATATATATATATATATATATGTATTGAGATTACAGTCTATAAGTGCTTGATATGACACCATCATGAATTATTACTTGCAACAGTCACAGCTGAATTCTGCCAGCCTGATTTTAAAGATAAAATATTTTATTACATTGCCATTTTATTAAAAAAAGTGATAACCACTATTATGCATACATTTCTAGTGCCCCAGGTTTTGTACAATGCTCCTAATTTTGCCTCGTATTTTTGCCCTATCCCTGATAAATGTATTGATTTTCTGATAAATCATTGAAGATTGCATTCAGTCAACAATGCCAGACATTAGAGTTTTATACTTGTTATTGCTCTTAAAATCCATGTTGATGCACATCCTGTTATTACATTAACTTTTTAAGGGAATTATAGTAACATTTAAAGAAATCTCCCTGATTAAAAGCCTTTCTCAACCCCCACCATTACTTTTTTCTTTGTCCAAAATTCTTGAGGAACGAATTTGAGAGGTATGCTACAGCATACAGCTCTGTTGCATACAATATCTATTTTCTTAGTATTTATAAGTCAAAGTACTTGATTACACTTGCACTCTTATTAGTTTCTTTGGTTTTATGCTGCTTATTATGAAAAATAAATCACTTACTATGTTAGCATCAAACACCATTTAAATTTTACAAGTTGATCATTTCTTGATATTACTAGAAGCAGAAGACTACTTTTGGATTTTTTTTCTCCTTTCATTGTCCTGAAGAAGGCCTTAGCATGTGTAAAGGGCTGAAATGCTTAGCCAATGTTTTATTTTAATAAAGAGTAGGCATGCATTAGCTCCATGTGCATGTTATGTAGTATTCTAATTTTTACTCTTGCTTGCTTCATAACTTTGTTATGGTGTATCCAGTTTTATTATATTTTCTGTCTGTTTTATCTCTTTCTCATTACTAATCTCTTTATTGAATTGTACAGCTTACTTCCTATTTTAAAACATTTTATTTATTATTTTATTTTTTCAGCTACTTTAAACTATTTTACATATACAAGGTTTGAGTTCAAGTACTTTTATATTAACTTACATTTTAATTCTAGGGGACTTGATACCCTGTGTATCATTGTGCAAAGGTTTGCATATTGGCAGACTGAGAAAGCTGTATGTAGATAGCAGTAATGGATTAAAAAAATGCACATACATTTTGCAAAAAATATGTTATTGCCTCACAGCAAGAGGTTCTCCCGTTCGATTCTCTGCTGGAGTGCGGGGAGTGCCTTCTGTGTGGAGTCTGCATTCCTCCCCGTGGTTGGGTGGGCATTCGAAAGACATGCGTAAATGGGTGTTCCTTCGTTGAAGGTTGGACGTCAAGCTGGCACCTTGGCGTTCGTGAAAATCTACTGCCAATCGTTAGCGGACCGGAGTTCCGCTGTGGCGACCCCTAACCGGGAAAAGCCGAAAGACAAACTAGTCTCTCATTATTTTTTGGTCTCCTAATCAGTGAGTAATTCTTCAGTTATGAGAATTAAAATTTAAAGCACATTCCTAATCAAAGCAATTTCACAGTTTAATTCTATTTACACCTTTTAAACATTGTCATAATCTACAGCTTAAATTTCACTCATTGTCACTGAAGACTTACTCATAAATATGAAATAGTTATATTCAAGTCTATGATCTAACTTTTACCATAAACCTACTAATTACAAAGTTGAAGTTCATAGGTTCATAGGCTGGTACTAGGCTATCGTCCCTAAGGCCTATACAAGTCTAGCCATAACAATTCTCTGGCTATTTCTTCCCACAGTATTTACTTCCCTGGACCCCTGTCTAGCAGGGCAACTGACATGATCCCTTGGGTAAATGTTCTATCTCCCATCCAGTCGTCAAGGTTCCTTTTGAAGAGGGCCAAGGAGGTGTTCTGCTTAACATGTATAAGCAGTCTATTCCAGAGTATGGGGAGTCTCTGGGTCAGGAACCTATCCCTCCAGCATGTTTTGTTCATTGTGATGACAAGGTTTGGTCCCTGGAGCATGTGGCTCTGATGGATTGGGATTTCTTTAAGTGTAGCATGTCCAACAGCTCTGGGTTTGACATGGCCTTGTATGTTAAGCAGAGATCGCCTCTAAGTAGATGATATGCGGCAGAGTATAGCTGGAGTTTTTTTACTCGGTCAGTATAGGGCATTTGCTTTAGGCCTGTGATTCTTTTAGTGAGGTGTTTCTGTGGCCTTTCCAGTTGCTGCAGATGTCTTGTGAGGTACATACCAAGTGGGGCGTTGTACTCCATGATGGGTCTAATGAGGGATGAGTACAGTGGGACAATAACCTCCTTTTTTCTGGATGAAAAGCCCTTAGTGATGAGGTGTGTCACATAGAAAGATTTCCTGACTGTTCTGGCAATGTGGTTATCGAAGATGAGACCACTGTCCACCTCTGTTCCTAAGTCTCTTGTCACACCTTTGGTATTAAGTGTACTGCCACCTATGTTGTAATTCATGGGTACATGGTTTTTCCCAAAGGGGATAGCTTTACATTTCTTGCATTGAGCTTGATCCAATGGCTCTGGCACCAAGCATCTTTTTCTGTAATGCACTTTTGTAAAATATCCACATCATTTGGGGATAAAATAATGGCTCAGAGTTTGCAGTCATCTGCAAACTTTGTTAGTCAGAGTCCCTCAGTGTTGGTCTGTACTTCAGAGAAGTAGATGCCAAATGAGTGGTGCCAGGACCGAACCCTGAATTACTCCACTTGTCACTTGTCTGGAGCTAGATTTGGAGTTGGCTACTTTTACAGTGTGTGTTCTGTCAGTAAGCCAATTGGCAACCCATCAAGTGATGTAGGGATTTAGGCCCAGCTTAGTAAGTTTATCTATGATTCCAGAGTGGAGGATGGTGTCAAAGGCCTTGGCGAGGTCCAGATAGGCTGTGTGGACTGCCTTACCCACGTCCATGGCTCTGTAGACTGATTTCAAAAAGTCAATCAGGATCAGGAGACATGATTGGCCCTTCACAAACCCAAACTGGGTGAGGTCCAGTGATTGAAGGTTGCCAATGTCTTTGTTTCTAAATTCCATGATAATACGTTCCATGGCCTTGAAGATCAGGCTCATCAGACTGATGGGATGGTAGTTCCCAGGATCCCAGGTGGATCCCCCCTTGTGGAGTGGGATAACTGTAGCTGTGAGCCACTCAGTGGGCATGAAGCCTGAGGTGAGGCTATAATTAAACATGACACTTAGATAAGGTGCCAGTTCATTTTGTAATTCATGAAGTACACAGCCCAGGATGTTGTCTGGTCCCATGGATGCTGTGTTCTTAGCTTTGGAAGCTGTGTTTTTTACCTGTGTGGCTGTGATTATTGGAATTTGTCAGTCTTTCTGTACTGAGATGGGCCGTTTAGGGGGTGAGAGGGGGGTGAAGTTGGCACTGAATCGATCTGCCAGGATACTGGCAATGTCCTTGGGATCAATATATTTAATGCCATTCTGTTGTAGCTCAGAGCAAATCTGAGCATTGCCATTTAGATTCTTGACATAACTATACAATGGCTTGTGGTGGTTGTCTTTGGAATCTTTGGCAATTTTATTTTCGTAACTAGCTTTGGAGGGTTTTATGAGGGATCTCAGCTTCTTACTGAGGCTGGTAAGGGAGTTTTTTGCATCCTGGGATTTTCCTCTTTTTTGCAACAGTTTCTTCCTTCTGTTGTATAGTTTGTTTATGACAGGGGACCAACAGATTGGCTTTCTTTTTTTTGAGGAGAGCGTCTTGGTTCTATTTGGGATGGCACAATTCATGCATGAGTGGATGTGATCATACAGTGCCTTAGTGTAGGATTCAACAGTTGAACTTTCAGCTACTGTCTGCATGTGTATCCTGACATTTGTCACTTCTGCCTTGAGTAGCATGAAGTTGGCCTTGGAGAAGTTTTTTTATGGATGTTTCCTTATTGAGGGGTGGGATGTGGATGGTCAGACCTAACCAATGAGGGGGTGACCACTGTTGTGGAGCATCGATTTGCCATGTTGGTAATGACCAGGTTTGATGACCGAAAAGAGTGGTTAGAGTTGTAGGCTGGTATTGTAGGGGTGCTCTCTGCAGCCTTGAACCAGGTCTCAGTCACTGCACAGATATCAATGCTCTCCCTGTGGTTTAGCTTACGAAACACTGTTGCAGAGTCTCGAGCAGATCATCAATGGTTTGACAAGTGCAATTGCAAATGCAAAAAAAAGATGGGCAAAACTGAGGTAGCAGAAAGAAACCCCACATGGGTAGTAAGAGAAAGGAAACAGAAAGTAGGTAGTAATAGCAGAAAAAACAGAGAGCAAAGAAGGGCAGATGTCAGCTACGAAAATTCCATATTACAAGAGATATATGGACATATGGTTAGGAAGAAGAAGGGATTGCAATGCGCATATACATCAGCAGAAGTAAACCAAGAAATATGGGACAGGACAACCAATAAAATGAGGTACGTCTCCATAAATAAAGGGAATTAGATTAGGTGCCACAGATATGAAATATGAAAAAATAAAGGTACAAGGTGTGTGGTGGTGTTGTGGGGGGGGGGGGGATCAAAGGAAGCTGGAATAACAGGCAAGTTAACAGGAATATCTATAAAGAATGTGAAAGTGATCTGGTATTCTTGCCTTGAGTACTATGTTGTGTAGAGAGTTACGTAATGAGAAGTAAGCAGGATTTCAGATAAAGAGCATGTGCTCTTAGGTTTCATTTCTATACTGACACTTAATAATTTATGCCAACAGAAAAAAAAAACGTTATTAGCATTGCACAAAATGAGGTATGTAATGATAGCATCACTTGTTAAATCTTTTATTGCCATGTTACATCATCATTGTTCAAGTACAGTTTTGAATTTGATGCTAAAAATGGTAAATTTCCATGACTGCATTAATGGTTTCCATCTGGCATAGAGAGTGCAGCCAGGAAGCAAATCTGCACTTGATGTCCTCATTGAAAAAGAGAAGCATCTTTATGGAATAAAACAACTTAGCTCTGTGAGTTGTATGTAAAATACAATGCCGTTGATCTGAGTCACTGCTTAATAGCCCTGTACATCTGCACTAATCGACAAAACTGCATGTTTGCCAAGGATGACATTTGCTTCACCCATAAAAATTGTCTATAAGAAAAATGAGATTACAAGACATAAGAGAGACATAAGGAATTCCTGTGTGCCATGTATCCTGCTCCCAGCTTTTTTAATGAAAAGGCAGCAAATATATTCTACTCTTAACAGCTACAAGGCAAAGCATAGCTTTTGCCTCAGCATGGGAATGCATAATATTCTAATTGCTGTGCTTTTGTTCCTAGACTTAGTTACTCTCTTGACAGAGTTACTGTTGCATAATCATGCTGGGCTCAATGTCCTCTAAATGAACTGTGGTGCTAAGTTCAGGGGGCAGAAATTAAACCATCTGCCTGTTACAGATGGAAAAAAAGTGGGACCCTATAGTCAAATCCCAATTACACTGACTCCAAACACCTACTAGCGCTGTCACATGTGTCCCTGCATATTTGAGTATACACAGAGTATATCTGGACATTTAGACAGCACTGTTTTTTTCAAGTTAACAGCATGTATGCATTGGGGAGCAATTACATACTTCATTCCTCCTAACACAGATGCTATTCATTGAATCAGACTTTCTCTCTATTGGCTCATTATGCATTTTAGTGTCAGACAAGACTGCTGTCAAGCAAACCATCTATATTCCTCCCTGCTGTTTTCTGAGACAATTACTGAAGATGTCAACATTAATGTAAGCAATTAAACAAGAACTTGAGTTGTTCATACAGGTATACCTGTTTGCATGTTCACTTATAAGATGCAGGCTGATAATATGAAACATTTAAAAAGTGATGGCATGTGTTCTAATGAACATCAAAATTAAATATATTCCATCCATTATTCAGAAAATCAGAATATTGCTGATTACCTGTTTTGTGTGTGTGTGTGTGTGTGTGTGTGTGTATGTGTGTGCGTGTGTGTGTGTGTGTGTGTGTGTGTGTGTGTGTGTGTGTGTGTGTGTGTGCGCGCGTAAGTGTGTGTGTATGTGCACATTTTATGTGAGCTATAGTTGGAATATCATTTTAAATATATACCCTGCATTTAAAATAAGCCATTATGGGGAGACATATGACTT